>NC_091324.1:7391379-7436379 GCF_038502225.1 Cherax quadricarinatus
CCCGGTTAATCAGGAAGCAACTTGAGGAACTTCTCAAATTCCCTCTTGAAGACAGATAAGGAAACTGCTTTTCGCTTGAGTATTCTGCACCGCCTACCAAGCATATTGCTTTTGAAAAGAGTGATTTCTTTGTACAGATTTTAATTGATCAGGTGTAAATTATGATGTATTTTTCTCGCCTACATTCCAAGAAGCAGAGAGATTCACAGCATTCCCTGTATTTTAGAATGTTGCGTCGATTTCAGGGGTAATCGCTCACGAGGCCCGATACTAAACCAGGCCCTCCAAAATATAACAGATACTCATAATAATCGGTTATTTGAAATGGGATCCATTATGTGATAGTCCACAGCTCTACAACAGGGCCAGCACCTTTACCTTCGATATACCTTTGATGAGTTTCGAAAGACTTTTACTCTCGCAGCCGGCCATGGGCCAGACTCGTCTGGTGCTAACCTGTCCAATCACGCTGTTGCTGCTGGAGGCACGCTGTCCATAACATGCAAAACCTGGCTCCGAACTAGAGGAGCCTGACAACCCACAAGAGATTCTCAATCATAGTTCCAATGCCACAAGGACAAATATAACACAGAATAAAGATGTGTCTATTTCAGCCTCGGTCACATACCCTTTACAACCTATGTGCTATTTAGTTGCTTATTATGCAGTTTAAAGCCCTATAGTACAGAAAATTAAAAATATATATATATATATACACCCAGGCAGACTGACCCGAATCGGTCACCAATGCGAAATTTTATTAACCATATATTTCTCGATTTTTCACTTCTGAAATGATAGGTAACACACAAATTATATGATGCAAACTTAAGATTTTGAAACAAAACCCAGCAATCGAACTTAACCCTTAAACTGTCCAAGCAGATCTACGCTCACATGCGTAGTGCTCCAAAAGTAGATCTACGTTTTTCTACATATTTAAAAAAAAAGTAGATCAAAGTTTTTTTACACGTTTTCAAATGTAAAAAAAAAAAATGATCTTTTTTTATATACTTTCAAATGTTGAAAAAACGTAGATCTACGTTTGGACAGTTTAAGTGTTAATCCTAAAATTTACTTCATATAACACAACTAAGTCGTACTTAGGATATACGAAAATATATCTTTATTGACACTAATTTCGTGATGGTCACATTGATTTTCAGGGAGTTAGAACTTAGCACACGTTGCTCTTCTTTCACAAGATAACTGACCACAAGTCTGCAAGTTATGGCTGAAACTCACAGAGAGGGGGTGAGAAAGGGGGGGGGAGAGGAAGGAGAGGGAGAGAAAAAAGAGAGGGGAGAAGGGGAATGAGTAGTCACGACACTTGTCACTGCTCGTAACGAGACAATAAAATAGAAAGAATAACCAGATAAAAACTAATGCGAACACTGATATCTGAAAGTGCAGCTCTCACTCCCACTTTCTTTTGTTCTCTTTCTCTCTCTCTGTCCATAGCCCCTCATTCCCTCCAACTCTCTCTCTCTCTCTCTGGTGAAGAATGACTAGCTAGAGGAAAGCTTAAGGAAGTTCTTGATAAATACAGGACCTCAATTATATGGAAAGAGAATGGAAGGTGAGCGGTAACAACTATAAACACACTAGGATAACTGGACTCAACAACTGATGCAGAACACATGTGAGATGGAATGTGACATTTTATCGACCTTCCTGATAATCTCAGCATTATCATGTGTCTTCCCAAGTGTTGATCCAGTTGTCAATAATTTAATACATGCAAGATTAGAAGAGCATTAGACGAAGGAATAATTAACTTGATAAATCGAGGTAGGGAAGGCAAGGGCGAGGGAGGTGGTAGAAGGGCGAGAGGGAAGAGCCAAGGGGAAAAAAAGGGGTGGGTGGATGCAAGGGTGACATCAACAAGTGTGGGAGACAGGATTGTGTTAGTTCATCCCTCTCTCACCAGGTCAGATAGTCTACGCAATAAGCAGATCGAGTCAAGGAATTACTAAACAACACACACCATCTGAACTTTTCTTTTTTCTATGATCTTGGCATAGAGAATTACATAGTTCTAAACTTGACAAAATTACCGATAATATGTTAGGTAGAAGGACACGTGCAGCTAATAAGACGCTTCATTACGACAACGCTTCCCTCTCCAGGAGCATTGTCACAGGCTTAACAAAGCTCCTGGAGAGCGAGACCCTGCCACAATAAAATATTTAATTAGCTGCACGTGTATTTTTGTACCTACCATTTAGTATTATACCCATTATGAGAACCCAGACATCATTCTTTTTTGTGAAACTTGGACCAAAAGAGCCAATGACCACTGACCTTGCAAGTCCTGGATAAAAGTGATTAATTAAAGCAGGGACATTAAAAAAACATAAGAGAGGGGCACCTACTTGTATGTCTCATAACAATAAGAATGCTTTCAAATGAGCTGATGTAGGTAACAGCTCATAGGTTGTCAATAAAGTTAGGAATCCTTAACCTGTAAATAGCTTGTCAATAAAGCTAGGGATCCTTAACCTAACCTTATCAAACCCTGTGTAAGAAAGAGAGAGAGAGAGAGAGAGAGAGAGAGAGAGAGAGAGAGAGAGAGAGAGAGAGAGAGAGAGAGAGAGAGAGAGAGAGAAAGAAAAGTGATATAGATGCCTGTGACTGTGTTTCACTCAGTCTTACATAACGACAACCCCCGGACATGATCTTAATGATGAAATTATAGGAGAGTTCAATAATCCCAAAGTCAACTGGAACATCTTACATTACATCAAGAATATAATAAGACTAACATGATAAATGATTGCTTAACCCATGTATCTTAGTCCAAACACGTCATGAAAATATTTTTATATTATCATGTGTTGTTGGGAATGCATAGATATATTAACAATTCTAACTGAATTGAAATGTTAAATATTACTCAATGAGGAAACGTGGAACAAGTTCAACATCCATGGATAAACCCAATATTCTTAGTAAATTACTATGGGATAAAGACAGTGCCAACCCATTTTGGACTACACGACAGTTAATTCTTAAAATAAATGGTAAATGGAAAATTTACAAGATATTTAAATTAAGATAAAAGCCCCGAGGACTTTACTACCTATGTCGTTGCTCCGTAGCTCGGTTGGTAACGCACTCAGCTCACATAATGAGTGTCTGTGGTTCGATCCCCGGTACGGGTGGACACACTGGGCATGTTTCCGTACACCCTGTTCACTTAGCAGAAAGTAGGTACCTAGGTGTTAGCCGACTGGTGTGAGTAGCATCCTGGGGACAAGATTAGCCTAAGTTGCCCGAAATGCTCTGCATAATCAGGGTGTTTCTATATAGTACATCACTGATGTCAGCGATGTCTGTACAAGTTGTATCATGTACTTGTAGAGCCCAAGATTATCATTATTATTGAGAGAGAGAGAGAGAGAGAGAGAGAGAGAGAGAGAGAGAGAGAGAGAGAGAGAGAGAGAGAATGAAATGATTACATATTTCAATTGCGACCCAAAAATAAGATTCAGCTGCAAATTTTACAATAACTCCCCAAAATCAGTTTAATGTGCAAAGAGAAGGGAGAAAAGAGACTCAGACTGTAATAAAACTTCTAATCTGAGGCGACGATACAATAAGCTGTAACAATAAAGAAACAGTATCTGTTCTCAGTGAAGCTTCCAGCTGTCTACACACACAAAATAAAAAAATAAAAATTTTTTGATTGAAATGAAACAAGCTTACTAAAACTCGGGGAAATCAGCCAATATGGTTATATTATAGTGCCTAATAATCGGATAAATCTGTCAGTATGGCTACATTATAGCACTTAAAAATCGGGGAAAGAAATCATCCAACATGGCTCTATTACAGAACGTAAAAATCGGGGGAAGGGGGCGAAATCAGCCAATATGGCTCCATTATAGTACCTAAAAATCGGAAAAATCAGTATGGCTACATTATAGTACCGAGAAATGTGGAACACTAATAAATCTTTAAATCTGCATGAAATATCAGCTAACATGCAACAGTGGTAATCAAGAACTTGACTAAAGAAGTCAGAGTGCCACAATGACTGGAAAATCGGGCAAGTTATTCCAATGTTGAAAAAAAAGAGGAGACAAATCATCCATCCTGTTGGAAACTGACTGTATGGAGAAGACAGTCAAATTTCTGGAAGATAATAATCTAGAAGTTCAACCTGATATTGGGAGTGTGACAGAAGACAGATTAGAATCATTAATACCCTACAACAAATTACCTAGAAATAATAACCTACAATCAATAATGACTTACAACCAATAATCAACTTGGTTGCCGCGGCAAATGATCCTGCTTAAGAACTTTTTTTTTGGTTCTGGGATCTTTCAGGTACCTGTGCAACAACAACAACAACAACAACAACAACAACAACCAAGAACTGGACTTGTCGAAGGCACTGGACGAGAGATTACAGGTGTATGTAAGCTGAAGCCTCGCAGAGGATACAGGACTGGATAAGTGATTGGCAGGGTGCAAATAAAAGCATCAAAACTTTTATCACTAAGAATGAAAGAAATAATAACACCGGTAGCTGAGAAGAACACAATGTTTCACCAGCCTTGGTGGCGAAACGTTGAATTAAATGTATTTTCTGCTACCGGTGTCTACAGCCACATGTCGGCTTTTGCTACTACCTACGGTTGGTGGAGACACGTCTGAGCAATTAAAATACAGGAACTAGAACTGACCAAGAATCTAATCTATACACAATACATAGATCATCTAATCTATACATGGAAAATGTTCCAAGAGCTGGTAAACAATTTACACAGTACGAAAGAAACAGTACGAAGAATTATTTAAAAATCACTGGACCTGCTCTCACTCAGTAAACAGAGGCTACGAGGTGACCTCAAACGAACACACCGATATAGTCATACATGAAGATCTTTTTTGAAATGTCAAGTGATTACAATCACACGAAACAATGATATGAAAGCCCATGGAAAGCAGTTTAAAGTGAATGTCCTTAAGGAGCGATTTTTTAGTTTTGGAGGACTGAAGTAAGTCTTTCCTCAAAGCGATTAAGTCCTTCAAGAATCAGCTGGACAAACATTTTACAAATATATGATTCCACTGGTTACAGCCCACTCAAGGCTGTGGCTATCATCATCCTCCTTGAAATCCTTAAAACTTCGTAGCATCAGCACCGCCAACAGTGCTCTTACTCACGCCGTTCATACAAGTCTACCTTTCCTATAAAATGTGAATGGCCATTTTTAAAATGCTGTATGGAATTTTCCCTTCTCCTCCCCCTCCCCTTCCCCCGTTTTCCCTATTTTATGTTGGCAGTGGCCGGAAGGAGTGAAAGCTGGGGAGAGAGCCTTTCTGCTGTCCTTGCCTCCACTACCTAATAAGGGTAAAAGATCCTCCAACAAGATGCTAGTAGATAGATACAGCCGATGTGTGCACAGCAAAATCTGTTTGATATATGCTCTCTTCCCTATCTCACCTCCCTAGTCAAGAACGATAGGAACTTTGTTAGGCATAAGAATTAACAACTGGGCATCTACATTGCAAATTGAATTGTTTGCCATCCTAATGGCGCTAAGGCTAACTTATGATACTGAGCTTGACTATCATCATTACTGATTCTATGCCATTACTTAAGGCTCTTGACTCACATAATGACTAGCAACATTCTCACTAGAGAAGTCAGGTACAGATACTCAAAAATCCGGAAAAAAGGAATTAATGTATAATTATTATGATTCCATCACACACACTGGATTAGTCTTTTATGAAAAAGTTGATATGTTAGCCAAGGAAGGTACCCTGAAGGAGAATGTAGAATATAACTTTGTTGTATCTGTGTCTAGCACTAGGAATAATATTAGGAGAGAAGTAAATACTGAAATTGAATGCTACTGGAATGTAATTAGAAGCCTGAGTAGATCTATAACCTACTAACAGTCTGGGAGACACAGATGATGATCAAACCAAATGCAAACTATGTGGCCAGCCCTATGATCACTATGTTGAACACTGTTTAATTGTCCACTTATTGAGGAATATAAAGACAGTATAATAACTTATGTAATATGTCAAGATATTTTATTAATGAAAATAAGATACAAGATATATTAAGCAAATTTCCTAAATTTGCTTGTAACAGATAAGTGAACTGTAGATATAAATCCAGGTGTACTCCTGTTAACCCTTTCAGGGCTTAGTTCTTAGGCATTTTGTGTATCCATATGCTTTTGTGCTACCCTTCACAGGATGGATATGGGGTGCACAATAAACTAGCCACTTGGGTGGCAAATTCCAAACAAAAATCTATCCTACCCCACACAAACACGGACGCACGTATGTTCATACACACACTACATACATCTAACAATATTGGAGGACAAGAACCAAGGAAGATATGAGAGAGAGAGAGAGAGAGAGAGAGAGAGTTAGAGAGAGAGAGAGAGAGAGAGAGAGAGAGAGAGAGAGAGAGAGAGAGGGGGGGGGATGTTATCATGGGTCATTAAGACGCCCACACCCAACACACACACTGCCACATACCAACATATTAGAAGATATCTTCCTCTGGCAGGCCAAGAATGAGAGGCCGAAGATATCGTGGAGGTCTGATGGCAAGAAACTAGATGGAACGAGAAAGCCAGGTGATCTTATGTGAAGCTTGAATTGTGGTGATAGTGGTGGTTGATGCGAGTGGTAGTTACAGTGGTATAGTGATGGCTTAATTGTTGGTGATTCTCGTGAGTAATGGTGGTGGTTTTAGTGGTTGGGGGTCGTGGTCATGGTTGGGGATGGTGGTTGCAGGCGGTGGAAAAAACAGTTTTGAGTGGGGGTTGTGGTGGCTGAGAGATAACGGCGGTGATTTTAAGTGCTATGGTGGCTGTGGGAGGTAGTGGTGGTGGTGGTGATAGTTGTGAATAGGGGTAGTGGTGGTGGTGATAGAGGTAGTAATTGCGGGTAGTGGTGGTAATTGTAAGGGGTAGGAATAGAGGATTGTGAATGTGAGCAGCGTAGGTAGTGGACATGTGGTGGTAGTGTATGTAATGGTGAAACATGCGGTGGTGTATGTGGTGAGCACCACACCTCTGAGCACCACACATGCCACAGCTTAAACTTGGGATTATGGAAGAACAGGTTTCAGAATGGATGGTCACGAAGCTGTAGAGGGGGATCCAGGGTGAATGGTGGGGTGTCCAGGGTGAGTGGTGGGGGATCCAGGGTGAGTGGTGGGGGGATCCAGGGTGAGTGGTGGGGGGATCCAGGGGGATTGGTGGGGGGATCGAGGGTGAGTGGTGGGGGATCCAGGGTGAGTGGTGGGGTGTCCAGGGTGAATGGTGGGGTGTCCAGGGTGAATGGTGGGGTGTCCAGGGTGAGTGGTCGGGGATCCAGGGTGAGTGGTGGGGGGATCCAGGGTGAGTGGTGGGGGGATCCAGGGTGAGTGGTGGGGATCCAGGGTGAGTGGTGGGGGGATCCAGGGTGAGTGGTGGGGGGATCCAGGGTGAGTGGTGGGGATCCAGGGTGAGTGGTGGGGGGATCCAGGGTGAGTGGTGGGGGATCCAGGGTAAGTGGTGGGGGATCCAGGGTGAGTGGTGGGGGGATCCAGGGTGAGTGGTGGGGGGATCCAGGGTGAGTGGTGGGGATCCAGGGTGAGTGGTGGGGGGATCCAGGGTTAGTGGTGGGGGGATCCACGGTAAGTGGTGGGGGGATCCACGGTAAGTGGTGGGGGGATCCAGGGTAAGTGGTGGGGGGATCCAGGGTAAGTGGTGGGGGATCCAGGGTAAGTGGTGGGGGGATCCAGGGTGAGTGGTGGGGGGATCCAGGGTGAGTGGTGGGGGGATCCAGGGTGAGTGGTGGGGGGATCCAGGGTTAGTGGTGGGGGGATCCAGGGTGAGTGGTGGGGTGTCCAGGGTGAATGGTGGGGTGTCCAGGGTGAATGGTGGGGTGTCCAGGGTGAGTGGTGGGGGGATCCAGGGTGAGTAGTGGGGGATCCAGGGTGAGTGGTGGGGGATCCAGGGTGAGTGGTGGGGGGATCCAGGGAGCCAGGGTGATGGTAAGGGAGAGAAAAGTAAGAATGACAAGCAGGAGAAATGGCGAGACAATTGAGGATAAACGTCTATACAAAAAATCGTTCACAAGGTAGACAGGACTTTGACAAGGTAGACAGGACGTTGACAAGGTAGACAGGACGGTGACAAGGTAGACGGGACAATGACAAGGTAGACAGGATGTTGACAAGGTAGACGATGTTGACGAGGTAGACATGACGTTGACGAGGTAGACATGACGTTGACGAGGTAGACATGACGTTGACGAGGAAGACAGGACGTTGACAAGGTAGACAGGACGTTGACAAGGTAGACGGGACGTTGACGAGGTAGACATGACGCAGACAGGACGTTGACGGGATAGACAGGGCGCTGACAAGGTAGACATGGCGTTGACAAGATAGACAAAGAAGGCAATACAAAGTAGCAAAGATGTTGACAAGTAGATAAGGTAGACAATACAAAGTAGACAGGATGGCAAAGCAGACAAGAGAGATAAGAAGTTGACACAGTAGAAAAGATACTGACATGGTAGACAGGATGTTAACAAGGTAGACAAGATGGTGACAAGGTAGACAAAACTCACATGGAAGACAAGGTAGACAACGTCGACAAGATAGACAAGGTGACCGGTGACTTAAGGGAGACTTGTGTCCAAGGTGACCTAGCGGAGACTCTTCTCCAAGGTGACCTAGCGGAGACTGGTCTCCAAGGTGACCTAGCGGAGACTTCTCCAAGGTGACCTAGCGGAGACTGGTAGTACTACCAACTCTTCACTAATGGGTTAGCATAAAAAGAGAGGGAGGGAGAGAGAGAGAGAGGGAGAGAGAGGGAGAGAGAGAGAGAGAGAGAGAGAGAGAGAGAGAGAGAGAGAGAGAGAGAGAGAGAGAGAGAGAGAGAGAGAGAGAGAGAGAGAGAGAGAGAGAGAGAGAGAGAGAAACTCAAGTCAAAATTTTTGTACTGTAATTTTCTTGCTAATCACTAAACTTGAGGCAGAAGAATTCGTGGAGGTGAAAACTTACACTCTACACCCCACAACATTCCTCTACACCCTACAACATTCATATACACCAAACAACACTACACACAACACTCCTCTACACCCCACAACATTCCTCTACACCAAACAACACTACACACAACACTCCTCTACACCCCACAACACTCCTCTACACCCCACAACATTCCTCTACACCAAACACTACACACTACAACACTCCTCTACACCCCACAACATTCCTCTACACCAAACAACACTACAACACTCCTCTACACACCACAACATTCCTCTTCACCCAACAACACTCCTCTACACCAAACAACAATACACACCACAACCCTTCTCTACACACTACAACCCTCTACACCGTGCAAAATAATTCCTCACCATGTCTAACTTGAGAACACAAGTACCTCTCTTTATTCTCAGAGCAGCTGGTTGTACAAATAACCAAGAACCTGTTTCATAACAGCTGGACCAACAAGCAACCAACACTTGTCGTTTTGGACACTAAGAACAGCCCATTTACGTAGTCAGTTCTCCACACTGTCAAATAGCAACTCGCCTTTCTTTCCTGTGTGTCTGTATCTGTGTTCGTCTCTCTCTCTCTACTCAACTCTCTTACTTCCAACAACACACACACTCAACTTCCTTTTCCCCTACACTCACTCAACATACTTTCTCCTCCTAGCACAAGATTTACCTCTCACCCCACATCGATTGCTCTCGCAGCTTTGTGGAGGTCCAGCCCTCATTGTGCAGAATCATGATCCCGTGTGTGTGTGTGTGTGTGTGTGTGTGTGTGTGTGTGTGTGTGTGTGTGTGTGTGTGTGTGTGTGTGTGTGTGTGTGTGTGTGTGTGTGTGTGTGTGTGTGTACTCGCCTAGTTGAGGTTGCAGGGGTCGAGTCCAAGCTCCTGGCCCCGCCTCTTCACTGGTCGCCACTAGGTCACTCTCCCTGAACCATGAGCTTTATCGTACCTCTGCTTAAAGCTATGTATGGATCCTGCCTCCACTACATCTCTTCCCAAACTATTCCACTTCCTGACTACTCTGTGGCTGAAGAAATACTTCCTAACATCCCTGTGATTCATCTGTCTCTTCAGCTTCCAACTGTGTCCCCTTGTTGCTGTGTCCAGTCTCTGGAACATCCTGTCTTTGTCCACCTTGTCAATTCCTCTCAGTATTTTGTAAGTCGTTATCATGTCCCCCCTATCTCTCCTGTCCTCCAGTGTCGTCAGGTTGATTTCCCTTAACCTCTCCTCGTAGGACAGACCTCTTAGCTCTGGGACTAGTCTTGTGGCAAACCTTTGCACTTTCTCTAGTTTCTTTACATGCTTGGCTAGGTGTGGGTTCCAAACTGGTGCCGCATACTCCAATATGGGCCTAACGTACACGGTGTACAGGGTACTGAACGACTCCTTATTAAGATGTCGGAATGCTGTTCTGAGGTTCGCCAGGCGCCCATATGCTGCAGCAGTTATTTGGTTGATGTGCGCTTCAGGAGATGTGCCTGGTGTTTTACTCACCCCAAGATATTTTTCCTTGAGTGAGGTTTGTAGTCTCTGGCCCCCTAGACTGTACTCCGTCTGCGGTCTTCTTTGCCCTTCCCCAATCTTCATGACTTTGCACTTAGTGGGATTGAACTCCAGGAGCCAATTGCTGGACCAGGTCTGCAGCCTGTCCAGATCCCTTTGTAGTTCTGCCTGGTCTTCGATCGAATGAATTCTTCTCATCAACTTCACGTCATCTGCAAACAGTGACACCTCAGAGTTTATTCCTTCTGTCATGTCGTTCACAAATACCAGAAACAGCACTGGTCCTAGGACTGACCCCTGTGGGACCCCGCTGGTCACAGGTGCCCACTCTGACACCTCGCTACGTACCATTACTCGCTGCTGTCTTCCTGACAAATATTCCCTGATCCATTGTAGTGCCTTCCGTTATCCCTCCTTGGTCCTCCAGTTTTTGCACTAATCTCTTGTGTGGTACTGTGTCAAACGCCTTCTTGCAGTCCTAGAAAATGCAATCCACCCACCCCTCTCTCTCTTGTCTTACTGCTGTCACCTTGTCATAGAACTCCAGTAGGTTTGTTACACAGGATTTCCCGTCCCTGAAACCATGTTGGCTGCTGGTGATGAGATCATTCTTTTCTAGGTGTTCCACCACTCTTCTCTTGACAATCTTCTCCATGACTTTGCATACTATACATGTCAGTGACACTGGTCTGTAGTTTAGTGCTCCATGTTTGTCTCCTCTTTTAAAGAGTGGGACTACATTTGCTGTCTTCCATGCCTCAGTCAATCTCCCTGTTTCGATAGATGTATTCAATATTGTTAGGGGTACACATAGCGCCTCTGCTCCCTCTCTCAGGACCCATGGAGAGATGTTATCTGGCCCCATTGCCTTTGAGGTATCTATCTCACTCAGCCTCTTCACTTCTTCCTCGGTTGTGTGTACCGTGTCCAGCACCTGGTGATGTGCCACACCTCTCCGTCCCTCTGGAGCCCCTTCTGTCTCCTCTGTGAACACTTCTTTGAATCTCTTGTTGAGTTCCTCACATACTTCACGGTCATTTCTTGTTGTCTCTCCTCCTTCCTTCCTTAGCATGATTACCTGGTCCTTGACTGTTGTTTTCCTCCTGATGTGGCTGTATAACAGCTTCAGGTCAGATTTGGCTTTCGCTGCTATGTCGTTTTCATATTGTCGTTGGGCCTCCCTTCTTATCTGTGCATATTCGTTCCTGGCTCTACGACTGCTCTCCTTATTCTCCTGGGTCCTTTGCCTTCTATATTTCTTCTATTCCCTAGCACACTTGGTTTTTGCCTCCCTGCACCTTTGGGTAAACCATGGGCTCATCCTGGTTTTTTCATTATTCCTGTTTCCTTTGGGTACAAACCTCTCTTCAGCCTCCTTGCACATTGTTGCTACATATTGCATCATCTCATTAACTGGCTTCCCTGCCAGTTCTCTGTCCCGCTGAACCTCGTTCAGGAAGTTCCTCATTCCCGTGTAGTCCCCTTTCCTGTAGTTTGGTTTCATTTGTCCTGGCCTTCCTGCTTCCCCCTCCACTTGTAGCTCTGTGTATTCGAAGATCAAAACCAGATGATCGCTGGCCCCAAGGGGTCTTTCATATGTGATGTCCTCAATATCTGCACTGCTCAAGGTGAATACTAAGTCCAGTCTTGCTGGCTCATCCTCTCCTCTCTCTCTTGTAGTATCCCTTACGTGTTGGTACATGAAGTTTTCCAGTACCACCTCCATCATCTTAGCCCTCCATGTATCTTGGCCCCCATGTGGCTCCAAGTTCTCCCAATCGATCTCCTTGTGATTAAAGTCGCCAATGATCAGGAGCTTTGCCCTGCATATATGAGCACTTCTGGCCACTGCAGCCAGTGTGTCAACCATCGCTCTATTGCTCTCGTCATACTCATGCCCTGGTCTCCTGCTGTTCTGTGGTGGGTTATACATCACTGCAATTACCACCTTGGGACCTCCAGAGTGAAGCGTTCCCGCTATGTAATCACTTTCTTCTCCGCTGTCTCCTCTCTCCAGCTCATCAAAATTCCATCGGTGTTTGATCAGCAGTGCCACTCCTCCACCCCCCCTGTTCCATCTGTCTGTCCTCAGGATCTGGTATCCCGTTGGAAAGATGGCATCTATTATCATACCTGTAAGCTTGGTTTCTGTGAGCGCTATGATGTCCGGTGATCTCTCTTTGACTCTTTCGTGCCACTCCTCCCACTTGTTAGTTATTCCATTAGCGTTTGTGTACCATACCTTCATTTTCCTCTCCAACACTGTGGTTTGGGAGGGGCCTGTGGGGGTGGGAGACCTGGTAGCATACTGTGGGATTCTATGATTGGGGGTTGGGTGGAAGCTGTGGGTATGGATTGTAGTTTGTGTTGGGATGGTGTGATAGGTTGTGGGGTTCTGAGAATAGTTGTGTGTGTGCTTGCCCTTGCTTCTCTGTTCTGCTCTGACTGACCTCTGCTGGTTCCATCCTTGTTTCCTTTCCTATCTCCTTTCGCTTTTTTGTCCTCTCCCTCAGCTGCTGTCTCTCTGTGTTCTGTCTCTGTCTAGGAACATCTTGTACTCTTCCGAGTTTTTCAACCTTGGTTTCTCTTGGACGATCTGTGCGTTGTGTGTGTGTGTGTGTGTGTGTGTGTGTGTGTGTGTGTGTGTGTGTGTGTGTGTGTGGTGTGTGGTGTGTGTGGTGTGTGTGTGGTGTGTGTGTGGTGTGTGTGTGGTGTGTGTGTGGTGTGTGTGTGTGTGTGTGTGTGGTGTGTGTGTGTGTGTGTGTGTGTGTGTGTGTGTGTGTGTGTGTGTGTGTGTGTGTGTGTGGTGTGTGTGTGTGTGGTGTGTGTGTGTGTGGTGTGTGTGTGTGTGGTGTGTGTGTGTGGTGTGTGTGTGTGGTGTGTGTGGTGTGTGTGTGTGGTGTGTGTGTGTGGTGTGTGTGTGGTGTGTGTGTGTGGTGTGTGTGTGGTGTGTGTGTGGTGTGTGTGTGGTGTGTGTGTGGTGTGTGTGTGGTGTGTGTGTGGTGTGTGTGTGGTGTGTGTGTGTGTGTGTGTGTGTGTGTGTGTGTGTGTGTGTGTGTGTGTGTGTGTGTGTGTGTGTGTGTGTGTGTGTGTGTGTGTGTGTGTGTGCGCGCGCGCGCTTAATGTTACATACCAGCATCCACACGATATTAAGAGGCCTCTGATTTTATTACCGTGTTAAGATGTTTTGTAATGGTTCTCAGTGTGAAGTCATATCAGCCTAACTATTTTTAGTACAGAGTGGAGGAAGTGGAGAAGTTGGTCAGATTTGTGGTGGACTTGGTAGCGAGAGGCCCACTCTGGGGAGATAGGTAATAATGGAGGTCCTGTTCCGTTCGAAAGCTTATAGTACAGGAAATGAGTCAAAATAGTGCACTTTATCATAAAAGCACCAAAATCAGTGCGATTGGGAACTAAGCAACCAAAGATGGCCGTCAATAACGTTTTAGGTCGATTTCTGGGTGGTTCCGTATGCAGAATGGCTTAGATTGCCTAGCTCACCAAATTAGATTTTGCCACCTAAGTAGTTAGTTTATTGTGCACCCTATATCCATCCTGTGGATGGAAGCGCCTTTTATGTATCCATATGCTCTTGCATATGGATACACATGCTCTTGCATATGGAAATTAATAAGGTTCGTCGCGAGTTAAGAAATCTCGCTCTGTGAAAGATCTTCTTGCAACAAGAGATTCACTTGTTCAAAAACTTAAGCGAGCATTCTTTGAAGGTGAATTTTGCTGGGCTCAGTTACTAAGGGCCAGGCAAAACCTACCATGGTATAGACCTTGATAATTGACACCGACAAACTGATTTAAAAACACACGTGAGAAAATACTAGTACATATTTATTAAAAAAGTTTCGGTTCTGGGACCTTTATCACTTCTCAGGACCGAAGCGTTTTCTAATAAATATATCCCAGTGTTTTCTCACGTTTCTTTTAAATCAAGACCTACATAATAAGCCCCACAACCATGCATGAGGCAAGTGAAGCAGTTCAAGCACTCGTCAGATGTGGTTGTAAACAAGGGTGGTCATCAAGCCGTTGCAAATGCAAACGAGGTCTAGAATGCACAACATTGTTCTTGTAATAGAACTTGTGATGTGTAGTGGTGTTTTTAATGGATATGCCGTGATTTGAGTATTATAATAATACTCCTGTGTTTTATTTTGCTGTATTCCAGTATGCATTACTGAGCTAGATTAAGACACATGTGCAACAGCTGGGCATCTTTACTGATGAAACGTTTCTCCTCCCCAGTAGGCTTCCACAAATACAAACGGAGCAGCAGTAATGAAATAAAGATTAGTAATTAGTTCATCAACCTTGGAGAAAAAGTATTTAAGGTAGTCAGTCCCTCAGTCTGGAGAAGAGTTCAGTTCCATGGTCTGGAACGATATCGTCCAGACCATGAAACGACATCAGTCGGTCGGTCTTTGTGCGTGCGTGAGTGAGTGCGCGTGCGTGTGTGTGCATAATCAATGAGCATGCGGTTCCAAGGCAGAACCCACGTCTCGTCAAACACGTGAAGCTCGAAAAGGTCAAAGGGTTCGCAACCAAACTGGTGCCAGAACTGAGAGAAATACATTATGAGGAGAGGGTGGGGGAAATGAACCTGACGATTTTGGCAGAGAGAAGGACAAGGAGAGACATGATTACTATATAATTTTTTTTAAGAGGAACTGATAGGGCAGAACAGGATGGACTGTTTGAATTAAGAGGACCACGATCAAGAGGTCAGGTGGAGGTTCAAAACGCTGACGAGCCAGAGGAACGTAAGGAAGCATTTCTTTGCTCTGAAGGTTGTTGAAAAGTGGAACGACTTCAATAACTTAGTGGTGGAGGCTTCATGAGTAGATATGAAAGGCTCAAGAGGTTAGAAATCAGTGACGTCCGTCAAAGTAGCCTAGAAGGCGGGGCCAGGAGCTGAGTATCGACTCCCACAAAAACATATAGTGAAAGTGTGGTGAAAACAGGGTTGGAGAGACGATGAAGACAGGGAATATAAGTTGACGCAGGGTAAAGATGGTGAGGGGCCAAGGGAGGGAGGTGATAAAGGGTGAGAAGAAGGTGATAAAGGATACAGGGTGAAGGAAAGGAATGTAAGGCCTTACGAGGGTAATGAAGAAGAGGTGTAGTAGAGATAAATTATGGTCCAGCCTTGCTCACTACTGGCTTTTGATTACTTTAGTGGATAAAAAACAAGAGTAGATGAGTAAGTCAGGTGCAACTCTTGAACATCCTGAGACACGTTTCGCCATCCAATAACTCTTCAATTCAGTGCAAAGAAAAAAATACTGGAGACGGTTGAAGACGTGAAGAGGTAATGTGAGGTGCTCAATCTCTCAGCGTTCATAGCGGCGATCAGTCGCTAACCCTACGAAGCCTGAGGAACTGAACATCTCTTCACATCTCCCACCGTGTCCAGTGTTATCTGTGCTAGACTGATAAGAGCCACTGACTGGCGAAAGGTCTGTACAGTGAAGGTGTGCCAGTGCTGTACGTGTCTCGTACTCAAATGTCCGGTTTTTTGAGTTGTAAATCACGATATTGCTTGTTAAAGTATTCCCTGAAAACACTAATTGTGAGGATGCTGACACCACTCATCATCAGTTAAAAATTAAAGTGAGAAATCAACAAACTCGGTTCTGTTACTTACATCAGATACATTAAACACCGTTTAGTATATCTGTTCATATATTTCAGGTATATACAACGCTTTATATCCCAGGAAAACAACTGCACTGGTACTGCTTAATGTGTTGAGAAAGCTGTGACGATCACAACTGTGACCACCACAACTCTGATGATCAAAACTGTGATGACCAACACTGACGATTATAGCTGTGTATCTATCTGTGACGACTATAGCTGTGCATCTGCCTGTGACGATTATAGCTGTGCATCTGCTTGTGACGATTATAACTGTGCATCTACCTGTGACGATTATAGCTGTGTACCTGTGACGATTATAGCTGTATCTACCTGCGACGATTACAGTTGTGTATCTACCTGTGACGACAATTATAGATGTGTATCTGTGACGATTATAGCTGTGTATTTACCTGTGACGATTATTGCTGTCTACCTGTGACGATTATAGCTGGGTATCTACCTGTGACAATTATAGCTGTGTATCTACCTGTGACGATTACAGTTGTGTATCTACCTGTGACGTTTAGAGCTGTGTATCTACCTGTGACGACAATTATAGATGTGTATCTGTGACGATTATGGCTGTCTACCTGTGACGATTATAGCTGGGTATCTACATGTAACGATTATAGTTGTGTATCTACCTGTGACGATTATAGCTGTGTATCTACCTGTGACGATTATAGCTGTGTATCTATCTGTGAAGATTATAGCTGTGTATTATCCTTTGTCCGTCTCCTCCTATATACTGCCTGAAGCAAGCCTTATGTGATGGAAAGTGAAGCAAGACACGTGGCAAGGGAAGGACGAGGGGAAAGGCGAAGAGAGAGAGAGAGAGAGAGAAAGGAAGAACGCAAAGAGGAAGAGAAAAAATGAATGAGAGAAAATGGAAGAGAAATTGGAAAAATAAATGGAGAAATGGGGAAAAAAGAAAGAAATGTAATAGGGAAAAAAGAGGGTGAGGGAGAACAGAACTGAAAGGAGAAAATGGCGATTGGAAAAATAAAGGAGAGATGAAATGAAGATGGGAGGGAGAAAACTAATGGTGGTGGGAGGGAGGACTGGTGGGAGGGAGGCGAGACGCAGTAAGCTTGCAGGATTCATACAAGATCTCCCACTCCTTCACCGTGATAAAGAGACCTCATCTCACACGACGATATTTTTTTTCGTGCGCGATTATATTCGATTTGTATTTTTTTTCCCCCAAAGTTGCTGGAGTTGTGGGCCGTTGGTTACCAGTTCGGAGAATAGTCACGTTTTCATTCTGCCTCAACTTCAGCCATTAAATGCTAATGGCTTTTGTGTTCAGCTCTATCATAAATTACAACACCATCATGGCCGAGGCGTGAGTCTCACGCATCCATAACAGCGTCCTTCCCTGTCCACCCGTTCATTCTATCCACCATCCTTGAGATCATTCCTTGCCGCCGTGGCATCATCCGCTTTCTTCTTGTCCATCTTCCTTGTATTCCTTCGCCATAAACCCCTCAACAGACCCCACAGCTGTCTTCAAGAGGAAACTTTAAAGGCTTTCAAAGTTAGCTCCTGATCAAGTGAGTTGTGTTGCCTACGTTGAACTGCGTGCTACTAGCACATACGGCCGGAGTAATCAGATATCAACATGGAAGCCTGGTCAAGGAGGTCGATGACTCCCCTGATTTCTTCTGCACACAAAATGCATGTAAAAGGATTAACTGGGAAGCTGGGCAGACGGGTATTTAACTTCCTAACAAACACAACCCAAAGAGTAAAAGTAAAAAGTGAAATTAGGAGCGGCTACTGCGAAAAGTTCTGTACCCCCCCAAGGCACGGTACTCACCCTACTTCTCTTTCTCATTCTCTTCCTTTGCAGACGATACTAGAATTTTTATGAAAGCGATATTTCTAGAAGACACAGTGAGCTTAATATCTGATATAAATCAAGTCTTCCAGTGGGCAACTAACAACAATATGATGTGCAAAGAAGACAGATTTCAGTTACTACGTCATGGAAAAATGGGAAGAATGGAGGAAATATGCACACGATCGGAATACAAGACAAATTGAAACTCAATAGAACCTAAGACGAATGTGAGACACCAGAGAGTGATAATGTCAGATCTTGCGTTCAAAGAGCACACCAATGCTATTATCGCACATGATAGTCTGGATAATTAGAACCTTTTGAACAAGAGATGTCAAGCCAATGATGATACATTTCAGGTCACTCTTTCTCTCAAGGCTGGTATACTGCTATGTACAAACTACCCCCTTCTAGATAGGCGAAATTTCGGAGCTGTAAAACGTACAGAGAACCTTCACAGCTCGTATAAATTCAAACAAGCACCTAAATTACTGGGAGTGCTTGAAGTTCCAAGAAAGATTCATTATAATTTACACCTCAAAGATACTAGAGGGATTGTTTCCCAACCTGCACACCGAAATTACTACTGCTGAACACAAGAGGCTCGCAGACGGTGTAAGATACCTCCAATGAAATGCAGGAGCTTATTAAGTGTAAAGGGACCACGACTTTTTAAAAGCCTCCCATCATGCATAACAGGACTACCAACAAACTCCTACCTATCTTCAAGAGGGAACTCGACAGATTTATTAAAACAGTTCCCGATCAGCCAGGCTGTGGTTCATACGCTGTACTGTGAGTGGCGGGCACTAACAGCTTGGTCGAGTAGGCCAGTAACCATAAGACCTGGTCTGGGACCGAGTCACCCCCTCAAGTCGCTCTGGAAGCGACTGCAGGTAAATTCCAGATAGACTACAGGCTGGAACACCTTAAAGATCGACTTGCAAAAGTGAGAAAAAATACTTGATCAAACACTACACACATTAGGATCATAAATATAATGTGCCGAGATCACACCCTCAGCAAAGTATAAACAACCATAAATAATCGTGTTGCAACTTAAGAAACCAAAGGAAACACCGAAAGCGAGTGAAAGTTTAGTCAACTTAGCCTTAAGAAAGGCGTATTGAGTGGGACAAAAATAAGGAACTGTTCCGCATTTCCTGGGAAACGGTGCTGAGCTTCTTACCTCGGATTAAAGCTTGGAAAAGGTAAATAATGTCTTTGGAAATCACGTTCCACTAAAGGTTACAAACGAGATCAAAGAGACTGAGAATACTCTAAAGATGAACAAAATCAATGTATTAACCGACATCTCAAATAATGGCGCAACAATAGAAAATTTTACACAATAAAATCTAAATAGAGTTGAAATTAAAACGTTTTAATCAGATGAAAGGAATTTGAAAGGAAGAAAAGGCATTCAAGAAATGTGAAAAAAATAGATATATTATAACAGGCTAAACTAAATCAAATACCCCAAAAAAAAAGATATTACTTGCACCGAGTAAGTTATATGTTTGGCATGCGCAAGCCTAACCACAAATCTTTCCACATCTTCGCCAGCTGTAAGCAAAGAGAACCAGAGCCGCCTAGGGTGGCATATAACCCTCGAGTGTGTGGTGCCCGTAAGGTATTCTGTGGCATTCTGATTTGTCAGGGGGCAAGACATTGCGATTTGGTAAAGGAATAATATATATATATATATATATATATATATATATATATATATATATATATATATATATATATATATATATATATATATATATATATATATATATATATAAAACAAGTTGGCAGTCTCCCACCGAGGCAGGGTGACCCAGAAAGAAAGAAAATCCCCAAAAGGAAAAGACTTTCATCATTCAACACTTTCACCTCACTCACACATAATCCCTGTTTTTGCAGAGGTGCTCAGAACACAACAGTTTAGAAGCATATACGTATAAAGATACACTACATATCCCTCCAAACAGCTAATATCCCGAACCCCTCCTTTAGAGTGCAGGCATTGTGCTTCCCATTTCCAGGACTCAAGTCCGGCTATATAAAAATAACCGGTTTCCCTGAATCCCTTCACTAAATATTACCCTGCTCACACTCCAACAGATCGTCAGGTCCCAAATACCATTCGTCTCCAACCACTCCTATCTAACACGCTCATGCACGCCTGCTGAAAGTCCAAGCCCCTCACCCACAAAACCTCCCTTATCCATTCCTTCTAACCTTTTCGAGGACGACCCCTACCCCGCCTTCCTTTCCCTACAGATTTATGCGCTCTCCATGTCATTCTACTTTGATCCATTCTCTAAATGACCAAACCACCTCAACAACCCCTCTTCAGCCCTCTGAATTGTACTTTTATTAACTCCACACCTTCTCCTAATTTCCACACTCCGAATTTTCTGCATAATATTTACACCACACATTGCCCTTAGACAGGACATCTCCACTGCCTCCAACCGCCTCATCGCTGCTGCATTCACAACCCAAGCTTCACACCCATAAAAGAGTGTTGGCACTACTATACTTTCATACATTCCCTTCTTTGCCTCCATAGATAATGTTTTTTGTCTCCACATATACCTCAACGCACCACTCACCTTTTTTCTCTCATCAATTCTATGATTAACCTCACCCTTAATAAATCCATCCGCCGACACTTCAACTCCCAAGTATCTGAAAAAATTAATTTCTTCCATACTCCTCCCCAGTTTGATATCCAATTTTTCTTTATCTAAATCATTTGATACCCTCATCACCTTACTCTTCTCTAAGTTCACTTTCAACTTTCTACCTTTACACACTCTCCCAAACTCATCCACTAACCTTTGCAATTTTTCTTTAGCATCTCCCATAAGCACAGTATCATCAGCAAAAAGTAACTGTGTCTATTCCCATTTTGTATTCAATTCCCCATAATTTAATCCCACCCCTCTCTTGAACACCCTAGCATTTACTTCTTTTACAACTCCATCTATAAATATATTAAACAACCATGGTGACATTACACATCCCTGTCTAAGACCTACTTTTACCGGGAAGTATTCTCCCTCTCTTCTACACACCCTAACCTGAGCCTCACTATCCTCATAAAAACTCTTTACAGCATTTAGTAACTTACCACCTATTCCATATACTTGCAACATCTGCCACATTGCTCCCCTATCCACTCTATCACATACCTTTTCTAAATCCATAAATGCAATAAAAACTTCCCTACCTTTATCTAAATACTGTTCACATATATGCTTCAGTGTAAACACTTGATCTACACATCCCTTACCCACTCTGAAACCTCCTTGCTCATCCGCAATCCTACATTCTGTCTTACCTCTAATTTTTTCAATTATAACCCTACCGTACACTTTTCCTGGTATACTGAGTAAACTTATTCCGTTATAATTTTTACCATCTCTTTTGTCCCCCTTCCCTTTATATAAAGGGACTATACATGCTCTCTGCCAATCCCTAGGTACCTTCCCCTCTTTCATACATTTATTAAACAAAAATACCAACCTCTCTAACACTATATCCTCCCCTGCTTTTAACATTTCTGTCATGATCCCGTCAGTTCCAGCTGCTTTACCCCCCTTTCATTCTATGTAATGCCTCACACACCTTCCCCACACTTATCCTTCTCTTCTTCACTCCTAAAAGATGTTATACCTCCCTGGCCAGTGCATGAAATTACCGCTTCCCTTTCTTCGTCGACATTTAAAAGTTCCTCAAAATATTCTCGCCATCTACCCAAAACCTCCCTCTCCCCATCTACTAACTCCCTTACTCTGTTTTTAACTGACAGATTCATTTGATTAACTGACAAATCCATTTTTTCTTAACTTGTTTAACTCACTCCAAATTTTTTTCTTATTTTCATTAAAATTTATTGACAGTGCCTCTCCCACTCATATATATATATATATATATATATATATATATATATATATATATATATATATATATATATATATATATATATATATATATATAATGTATATGCAATAAGATCACAGTGAACAGGTAATTTCAGAATATGCAAAACAACCACTCTGAAAGAATACTGAAATTCCAACGGAATTTCACTATTCTTTCACACTCCATAAAGGCGGCAGCAAAGCATTAGCTAAGATCTATAGACCAATAGCTCTAATGTCCCACATCATAAAAATATTTGATAGAGTGTTAAGAAGCGCAATTGCAAACTACTTGGATCCCCAAAATCTGCACAATCCAGGGCAACATGGGTTCAGAGCAGGTCGCTCCTGCCTCTCACAACTACTGGATCACTATTATATGGGTTTGGATGCACTGGAAGAAAAACAGAATGCAGATGTAGTATACACAGACTTTTCAAAAGCCTTTGACAAGTGCGATCATGGTGTAATAGCGCACAAAATACGTGCCAAAGAAATAACTGGCAAAGTGGGGAGATGGATCTTCAACTTTCTAACCAATCGAACACAAACAGTAGTGGTAAACACAGTAGTGGTAAACAGTGTTAAATCGGAAGCTCCCATAGTTAAAAGCTCTGTTCCACAAGGCACAGTACTCGCACCCATCCTGTTCCTCATCCTCATATCAGACATAGACAGAGATGTAATCCACAGCACAGTGTCATCCTTTGCAGACGATACTAGGATCTGCACGAGACTGTCATCTATAGAGGACACGGTTAACCTCCAAGAAGATATAAACCAAGTTTTCAAATGGGCAACGGAAAACAATATGATGTTCAGTGAAGATAAATTCCAACTACTCCGTTATGGAAAACTGGAGGAGATAATAATTAGAACTGAGTATACTACAAACTCTGATCATACAACAGAACGGAAAAAATAATGTGAGAAACCTGGGAGTGGTAATGTCTGATGATCTCACTATCAAGGATCACAACAGTGCCACGATCACAACTGCAAAGAAAATGATAGGATGGATATTGAGAACGTTCAAAACAAGGGATGCCAAGCCAGTGATGATCCTTTTCAAATCCCTTCTCTCTAGGCTGGAATACTGTTGTATTCCAGCCGTTCAAAGCAGGTGAAACTGCCTATCTATAGTGTAGAGAGAACCTTTAATACACAAATAAGTTCCATTAAACACCTCAACTACTTTGAATGCTTGGAATCACTTGTACTCGCTGGAAAGCAGGCGAGTGAGATATAATCTACATTTGGAAAATCGTAGAAATAATAGTGCCGAATCTGCACACTGAAATCACTTCCTACGAAAATAAAAGATTGGGCAGGCGGTGAAAAATACCCCAGTGAAAAGTAGGGGCGCCATTGATACACTAAGAGAAAACACCAAAAGTGTCCGGGGCCCAAGACTGTTCAACAGCCTTTAACCATGCATTAGGGGACTTACCAATAGACCCCTGGCTGCCTTCAAGAGGGAGCTGGACAGATACTTAAAGTCGGTGCCGGATCAGCCGGGCTGTGATTCGTATATTGGACTACGTGCGGCCAGCAGTAACAGCCTGATTGATTAAGCCCTGATCTACCGGAAGGCCTGGTCGTGAACCGGGCCGCGGGGGCGTTGATCCCCGGAATACCCTCCAGGTAGAACAGGGCACACTAATGATAGTACTCTTCGAAACACTTGTGTTCTCATGTCTAGAACAATGATCGGCGCTCAGAGATCCTTTCGACGAGAGACAGCAACGAGACAGTAAAGGAAGATATTATTATTATTATTATTATTATTATTATTATTATTATTATTATTATTATTATAAAAAAGAAGCGCTAAACCACGTAAAGGAAGATAAAACTTTAATGCCTGCACAGAATCACTATCAAAACTATGGGAAGCACCACAAATCACTCAATGTAGCGTGTGACAGAGAGAGAGAGAGAGAGAGAGATGCAAAGTATCCAAGTGTCGTGTCCCTTCACTAACACTGCCACGACAACTTAATGGAGAGATACAAGAGAAGAGGTGAACTAAACGCAAGGAAAAGCAGCAAGGATATCATAAATGCAGTTAGAGTGTCAACTTCCACGATCCACAACTTTCAACCCTTCTATCAGCAGATACCTTAGACAGTACCATAACAGAGACGCAAGTCTGCAAAGAGGAGTCTGCAGTGTGTCAGATCAGCAGCACGCACGCACGCACACACACACACACACACACACACACACACACACACACACACACACACTGTATTCATCAGATGCCACATGTTGCCGGCTGTGATAATTACCAGCGGGCATTTTACAATAACTGTCATATTTTGGTTTAGTTCTGTCCTATTTATTTTGTTTACGATAAACTGCGGTCGTGCAATTTGGAAATTTAGGATGAATGTGGCATAATTTTGGTACATTGGTGATATTAGTGTCATGGTAAGAGCAGACACCATACACGTTATTATCGTGTACTGTGTGGAATATTCGCAGTGCCAGCGGAAACGCCCAGCTATCATATTCTGCTCTCCTGTTAATATATTTTATGTATATAAATATACGATGGATTTGTCACTGCTTAAATTATATCGCTTTTCCGTATGAGCGAGAACTGCAAATTATATTTCAATTAATTTTAGTAATAATTTTTGTAATTCCTTAGTTATTTTATCTTAATTTTTTGATACAACTCACTTTTACAAAGTTAGGTGACATATTTTTTTATTAACCAAATGGTATTTTAACCTCTTCCATCTCACAGCTACCGTCTCACCCAACCCAGTTCATCTTTTCACTCACCCACCCGACCTCATCCTCTCACCCACCCCACTTCATCCTCTCACTCGACCACCCCACTTCATCGTCTCACTCACCCACCCCACTTCATCCTCTCACTCACCCACCCCACTTCATCCTCTCACTCACCCCACTTCATCCTCTCACTCACCCACCCCACTTCATCCTCTCACCCACCCCACTTCATCCTCTCACTCACCCCACTTCATCCTCTCACTCACCCACCCCACCTCATCTTCTCACTCACCCACCCCACTTCATCCTCTCACTCACCCACCCCCCATCATCCTCTCACTCACCCACCCCACCTCATCCTCGCACTCACCCACCCCACCTCATCCTCGCACTCACTAACCCATCCCACCACATCCACTCCTTCCCCACATCATACAACACCCATCCCTCCACTCCTACCACAATCCCTTCCTCGTCACGCCTCACTACTGACAACATGTAAGAATGTGTATGTATAATTATTGGCATTTTTACAGTCCCTGATAATATATACATTCGTTTATCTTCCTGTATATCCTCTCTGGCGACTCTCGTGCCTGCATTTCACTATATGAATTAACACGGTGACCCGTTTCTTCCTTCTTCACCAAACTAGTCTTGTGACTTGGCGCTTCTGATGTAACCTAACACAGCTTACCCTGCCCAACTTACATGCAGTCAGTCAATATTTAGTGACTGTTACTTAGTGTAGGTGAAGTAGAGTTTGTTGTCAGTGTTGTGACTGGCTGTCGCCAGGCTCGTGCATGTACTCCTAGGCAGGTGTAGCTTGAAAACGACGAAAAGCTATTATAACAATGACTGCATTGTTTATATACTGATGTGTGTATGCATTCTTAAATATATAATCCACTGCTAAATTCCCCCTCCCTCTTCTATTTTTTTTTTTAATCTCTCCTATGTGATTTCTGGAGCGAAATGGAAAAATCCCATTAAAATGCTTTTGTGTCTTTCTTTTTTCACCAATATGACTTTTGTTGCCCCGCTGTCAAGATGGAGATATCTTTATAAAAACTCAGTTTCTCGTGTGTGGGATGGGTTTACTTGCAGCTCTGCAGCTCAGCTCCTGTCGCTGATGAACCTTTAATGGAATACTTGACGATAATATTGCTGCTTTAGTCTCACAGCTCTGACAGATTTCAATATTGCATGAAATCTATTTTGTGTGACGGTTAACATTTTTCTCATTAGGTAAGATATATATTTTAAAGTTTCTTCTGTACATCAAGCTTCTTCAGTGGAACAAGCGAATGTAAGACTATAACCGGTAGAGGTCATAGTGTTATTCAGTTCCTCAGACTGATCACCTCAAAAGTACTACGTCTATTGTCTCTGGTGTAATATTTACTTGTATTCGACTGAAGAAGTCCGCGGTGCAGGCGAAATATTTCGGCAATGAAGATACCCAAGTGCTGCACAAGTCTTAATCATTTTTTTTTCTGATTATGGTATATTTTGTAACTGCAGTGATGAAATAAAAAATCTGTAAATCTGTCACATAAAATTGAACTGCAGCACACTAATGATGTATCTAGTTTTGCTGCCTAAACAAATTGCTTCTGTACAGTCTGTATTTTAGGTAATCTGCCACGATTGTGTCCCCTTACAAACACAAAATCGCCCCCTAACAAGTCAACAATCGTTCACACAAAGTGGCTGTGCCGACCTGCCCATTACTCCCGACAGGCTCACGTTAATCACCCTCTTTCAGCGATGGTCCAGCAATAAACGCCTCTACCGCGCGGCTACATAAAGACTGCCAATGACCTCTGGTATAACTTAATCACCCCCTTCCCTCCTACGAAAGACCCCTCCCCAGCTCCCCCCTCCCCTTTACCCGATCCCTCCCCAATTCCTTTCCTCGTCACCTCCCTCCCCCCACTCACCTCCTGGAGGCTTAAGCCTCCGCCAAGAGGGTTTAACTCTTGCCATAACGGAACCCAAAGACCATAATTGCACTTCCCTGACATGGGCACAGCAACCTGAAGCATACAGCATCGGGGAACAATGACCTTTGACACACTATGTTATAAAGGTCGTTGTTCCTTCCTGCGTGTATCGTCTGAAATCACCTCAATGCAGCGAAGTATTATCACCCTTCCCGCAAGTGCGCCCAAAGGTGATTTCTTGCATTTTTGTAATTCCGCCTCATGTTATAGTTCAGTCAACTTTGTCACCCACAGTTAGTCTGGCTTCGATAATGGCGCCGGGATCACCTAAATTCCTCATTACCCAAACGTTATGGTCAATCATTTATCTGGTGTCAATATTAGGAAGGTGAGGATGCAGCAGCGTTGAACCTCTGGTGGTGGCAGAGATGTGCGGCAGAGGTGGCAGGGCAGTACGATAGAGGTGGCAGGGAAGAGCGGCGGTGGTTACATGGGTAGGAGGCGGTGCTGCCGAAGACTGGCGCTGGTGGTAAGAGGGAAGAGCTCCGACGGATGACAAGGGGTGGCGTGGGGTGGGTGGCGGTGTTATAGGTGCTTCAAGGCGGCGCAGTCTTCTTCCACAGGACTAATACCAACACTGAGATCAGCATTTTTTTTTTTCAAAAATTTTAACCAATGTATCGATGTGAATAAATTTGCCAGACTGAAACTGCTAGATAACTGGAAGATGATAAACGAAAGTGGTGTAATTACAAAGAGCCATACACAGGAGACTTGCAACTGGAAATCACTGACAAGTATACGAAGTATACGATGCATAGCAAAACAGCAAAAGAAAAGCTGAACAGAGAATAGCAGCGGCAATGTTTATAGAATTAGCTACCTGCCTACCTATCTGGAGGGTGTTCCAGGGGTCAACGTTCCCGCTGCCCAGTCCTTGATCAGGCCTCCCTGTGAATCAGGGACTGATCAACCAGGCTGTTATTGCTGGCCTCACGTAGTCAAACGTATGAACCACAGCCCGGCTGATCGGGTACTGACTTAAGGTATCTGTCCAGCTCCCTCCTGAAGGCAGCCAAGGGCTCTATTGGTAATTCCCCCATATGCTTTGGTGGGAGGCTGTTGAACAGTTTTGGGCCCCGGACACTTACTGTGTTATTCTCTACATTTTCCTCACCGAGTACCAAGAAACTAATCTTCAATCTTGCCTTTGCAGATCTACGACTGTACCGCCTTAGCTACAGTCAGTTTCCCATAATATCAAAGGTATACTATACCGGTAATATATATACCACTATACTAGTGATACTTGTCGGACACAGCAACACTTTGGTATTTTGATACAGACAATCTCTTTTACAACGCCATCGCTAACATCTGTCTCACCTCTTGAACATGACCTACGTCACTGGCGGCTCCCGCCCACCTGTGATGTTATCTTGAACTGCTCCATCTTACCACTTCACCCAATGGCCCCAGCATAAATGCCTTCGTCCTTAATTAAACCTCCGTATTAGATTCACCAAAACTAAGGGACTGAACACCTTACAATTATATCTCCCTCTAAGCAAGACTCCATCACTCTAGTACTTTCACCGCATGCCTCTGTATTAAACGAATAAAGACTGCTACGTAGGCGAAACGCTTCTCCAGTAAAAGTACCCAGGTGCTGCACATGTCTTGTTCATCAACCTAACCACGTAGGTGTTCAGTAGACCTGTGTTGCCGACACCGCACAGGTTTCGTGGATACAAGAGTATTACGTCTTACCTGGAGGATGTTTCCGGGGATCGACGCCCCCACAGCCCGGTCCCAGACCAGGTCTCCCTTCCTCATAACGCCTGTCCATTAAATGAGAATCTCACTATATCGTGAAACAAATTGTGTAAATACTGGAGACCGTACCTGCAGCGCTGCATTTGCACGTTTAACGAACCTACGGCGCTGCATTTGTACGTTCAACGAACCTGCGGCGCTGCACTGGCACGTTTAATGACTAATGGCTTAGCCATAGTGCTCGGGGGAACTCCTTGTGGGTCGCCTCTCTGAGGAAACAACTAAAATGCGTAACAACCAGTTAATATCATTATACTCGAGGAAGAGCAAAAACTGTAAGGGAGGATAAGTCCAGTTCCTTGGATCAAGAACTTCACCGCCACCGAGGTACGTGCTGTCAGCAGATAAGGACACAACTGAAAAAAATTACATAGGTTACCTGGAGGTTATTCCGGGGATCAACACCCCCGCGGCCCGGTCCATGACCAGGCCTCCCGATGGATCAGGGCCTGATCAACCAGGCTGTTACTGCTGGCCGCACGCAGTCCAACGTACGAGTCACAGCCCGGCTGATCCGGCACTGACTTTAGGTATCTGTCCAGCTCTCTCTTGAAGGCAGCCAGGGGCCTATTGGTTATTCCCCTAATGCTTAATGGGAGGCTGTTGAACAGTCTTGGGCCCCGGACACTTATGGTGTTTTCTCTTAGTGTACAAATAGCGCCCCTACTTTTAATTGGGGGTATTCTGTATCGCCTGCCCAGTCTTTCACTTTCGTAGGGAGTGATTTCTGTGTGTAGATTCAGGACCATTCCTTCCAGGATTTTCCAAGTGTAGATTATGATATATATATCTCTCTCCTGCGTTCCAACGACTACAAGTCAAGTGCTTCCAAGCGTTCCCAGTAGTTAAGGTGCTTGACAGAACTTATACGTGCAGTAAAGGATCTCTGTACACTCTCTAGATCTGCAATTTCAGCAGTATTCCAGCCTAGAGAGAACAAGTGATTTGAAAAGGATCATCACTGGCTTGGCATCTCTCGTTTTGAACGTTCTCATTATCCATCCTATCATTTTCTTTGCACTTATGATCGTGGCACTATTGTGATCCTTGAAAGTGAGATCCTCAGACATTACTACTCCCAGGTCCCTTACATTATTTTTCCGCTCTATTGTATGGCCTGGGTCTGTAGTATACTCTGTTCTAGTTATCTCCTCCAGTTTTCCATAACGGAGTAGTTGGAATTTGTCCTCATTGAACATCATATTGTTTTCCGTTGCCCACTGGAAAACTTTGTTTATATCTTCTTGGAGGTTAACCGCGTCCTCAGCAGATGACAGCCTCATGCAGATCCTAGTATCATCCGCAAAGGATGATACGGTGCTGTGGTGTATATCTCTGTTTATGTCTGATATGAGGATAAGGAATAAGATGGGGGCGAGTACTGTGCCTTGTGGAACAGAGCTCTTCACCATGGCAGTCTCCGATTTAACAAATGTTCAAACCGATTTAATGACCAAAGTGGTGGGTCCAGGAGCTGGAGCTCGACCCTCAAAATTAAAATAATTTAAAAGAAGAGATTATAACCGTACGTTAAAAAAAAAATGCACACAGGGGATCCTTGGGTACAAAAAAAGAAAAAAAAAAAGCCTTGCTGTCGTTTTTATCATGTAAGTTTTGAACTCTTCAAAAAAAAAGTTTATAGCAATAATGGGAGGTTGAACAGACACTTAAAACTTTTTGCTGAAGGCTGGATCTACCTTTAAGAAGTTTTATAACTTTGTAACATTTCAGATGAGAATTTATGAGCCACTTATGACTTACCATGGATGTCGACGGTGCTCGTGGAGGGAGGGGGAGTGGGGAGGGTGACGATGGGGGGTGAGGGTGACGATGGGGGGTGAGGGAGAGGGTGACGATGGGGGGGTGAGGGAGAGGGTGACGATGGGGGGGTGAGGGAGAGGGATGACGGTGTGTGGTGAGGGAGAGGGATGACGATGTGTGGTGAGGGACAGGAATGACCGTGTGGGCGAGGGAGAGGGGTGACCGTGTGGGCGAGTGAGAGGGGTGACCGTGTGGGCAAGGGAGAGGGGTGACCGTGTGAGCGAGAGGGGTGACCGTGTGGGCGAGGGAGAGGGGTGACCGTGTGGGCGAGGGAGAGGGGTGACCGTGTGGGCGAGGGAGAGGGGTGACCGTGTGGGCGAGGGAGAGGGGTGACCGTGTGAGCGAGAGGGGTGACCGTGTGGGCGAGGGAGAGGGGTGACCGTGTGGGCGAGGGAGAGGGGTGACCGTGTGGGCGAGGGAGGGGGTGACGGTGGGGGTGAGGGACAGGAATGACGGTGTGGGGTGAGGGACAGAAATGACCGTGTGGGCGAGGGAGAGGGGTGACCGTGTGGGCGAGGGCGGGGGCGAGGGAGAGGGGTGACCGTGTGGGCGAGGTAGGGGTCGAGGGAGAGGGGTGACCGTGTAGGCGAGGGAGAGGGGTGACCGTGTGGGCGAGGGAGGGGGTGACGGTGGGGGGTGAGGGACAGGAATGACCGTGTGGGCGAGGGAGAGGGGTAACCGTGTGGGCGAGTGAGAGGGGTGACCGTGTGGGCGAGTGAGACGGGTGACCGTGTGGGCGAGTGAGACGGGTGACCGTGTGGGCGAGTGAGACGGGTGACCGTGTGGGCGAGTAAGAGGGGTGACCGTGTGGGCGAGTGAGAGGGGTAACCGTGTGGGCGAGGGAGAGGGGTAACCGTGTGGGCGAGTGAGAGGGGTGACCGTGTGGGCGAGGGTGGGGGTGACGGTGGGGGGTGAGGGACAGGAATGACCGTGTGGGCGAGGGAGAGGGGTAACCGTGTGGGCGAGTGAGAGGGGTGACCGTGTGGGCGAGTGAGACGGGTGACCGTGTGGGCGAGTGAGACGGGTGACCGTGTGGGCGAGTGAGACGGGTGACCGTGTGGGCGAGTAAGAGGGGTGACCGTGTGGGCGAGTGAGAGGGGTGACCGTGTGGGCGAGGGTGGGGGTGACCGTGTGGGCGAGGGTGGGGGTGACGGTGGGGGGTGAGGGACAGGAATGACCGTGTGGGCGAGGGAGAGGGGTAACCGTGTGGGCGAGTGAGAGGGGTGACCGTGTGGGCGAGTGAGACGGGTGACCGTGTGGGCGAGTAAGAGGGGTGACCGTGTGGGCGAGTGAGACGGGTGACCGTGTGGGCGAGTAAGAGGGGTGACCGTGTGGGCGAGTGAGAGGGGTAACCGTGTGGGCGAGGGAGAGGGGTGACCGTGTGGGCGAGGGTGGGGGTGACGGTGGGGGGTGAGAGAGAGAGCAAGTGTACGAGTGATCACATTACATACGGAAAAATATTAACTCGAGTCTTACCAATAATAAATTTACACGAGACCTTTGACTATCTCATGATCTACATCAAGACTGACTGGCCAACACAGCCACTAAACTCGCATTAGCCTCTAGACAGGTTAGGTTAACATAAATAACTTAAGAACTAGCTAAGCGAATAGATGAAGGTTAAAGCGCAAATTGCTAAGTAAGTTTAGAGATTTTTTTAACAAAATGCTACGTCTACTGCTTTGTGTCTATCCTTATACATGTAAAACTTACCAGGTTGGTACAACAGCTGTGTTTATCTCACAGGATGAATATTTCGAACGTGTATTGCCTCACGAACAAGTGTTGTCATGTATGTTCTGGCAACACCTGGGGATGGCAGTATACCTTAGGCTTAGATAGTACCTGGCTGTTAGTTGACTGTTGAAGGTGAAAGCTGCTATCGCCGCTTTCTGCTACTGCTGCGGCTGCTATCGTCACTTTCTGCTAATGCTGCTGTCCGCTGCGACTTCTGTGCATGTTATGTAGGGAAGGTAGTATACCTTAGTACTTAAATATTAGTTGACTGTTACGAGTGACGTCCTGGGGGGATAGGGGGGGGGTTGCATCCCTTAGTACCTAGAAGTTAGTTAATTGTTACAGGTGAGGTGCTGAGGATGGTAGCATAGTAGCATACTTTATTATCTGGTTGTTGAGTAGTGGGAAGCTTCCTGATGACAGTTAATAAATATATACAATCACATTTATGACAACAGTTACGTTTTGCAAAGAAGGAAAATACATATACATGACAGAGCCAGAAGGGTATGCAGGATTTATAAAATACTACACAGGTGTGCATATATACACACAAAATACACACATGAAGACTGGAGTACATCCGGTATCGCCACATAAATTAAGAAGCAGAGCAGGAGCCCAAGACTTGACCTCTGCAATCATAAAAAGGTGAGCAAGGAGGTATGAGCAAGGAAAACCGTAAAAATTAGACAAAAGAAAAGAGATCAGGTGCATCCAAATAATAATAATTAATAGTAATAATAATAAGCGCTACGAGTCAATTCAACGCTGTCATGCAAAAGATTGTTAGGGTTTTATCATGTACCTCTGATATCCCTGTGGCACAGGTTCGATTGATTTCGATGGATTTTTGACTTTCGTAGCTCGGCCTTCGGCCAAGCTTTTTTGTTGACTGCTTGCTTAACCAGGCTTTTGTTAGTTAAGACACTTGTGCAACATCTGGTTATCTTTATTGTAGACGTTTCGCCATCCAGTGGCTTTATCAATACAGATCTTTGCCTGTGCTTCAGAATCTCTACAATCACGGTGCTCTAAACACCACCTCCAAGGCCGAGGGACTGATTACCTCATCTTTTGTATATAGTTCTTCTGTTTTCTTATTATGTCCAAGAATCTGTATTGATAATGCCACTGGATGGCGAAACGTCTACAACAAAAATAACCAGATGTTGCACAAGTGTCTTAACTTTCATCTTGTCGGTATTGTATACCTGTCTTGAACAGGCTTTTGTTAGCTGTTCATTGGTCCAGACAACCACAACTACACTGAATAGTCAGGAAGAATGGTCGATTCAACTTGCACTTTAAAGACCTCTACCTTCGTTCCGGCAGTGTTTCTGATATAAGCTGGTTGCAGGTTGAAGGGTCTTGGGTCACTGGTGTTAAAATAGTATTCTCTTAGTGTGTTTATGGCACTATTGCTTTCCACTGACTTTCAAAGCTTTGACTATGCGGGCAGTAAATGATCTCTACATTTTCCAGCCCTTTCTTTCTTCCCTGCTTGGAACGAAGTGTGAACAAGAATAATATTCTAGACGTGAGAGCACAAGTGATTTGAATACTATTATGTCTCTTCTTTTGAAAGTTCTCTTATCCACAGAGTCATTTATCTGCCCTTTATTAATTACATATGCTCTATTGTCATCTTGAAATGACATCTGTCATTATTTCTAAGTCTTTTAACTGTTGTATATTGCAAGAGATGCCCAAATAACTGTTGTGAGTTATCTTAAGTTAGGTCATCATAAGATGTCGCTTTTGTATAACACACACTGATGGGCTTTCTATTTATCAATCCAAATGCAAAGTTATTACAGTCAACACATGTTACCAGAAAATTGCCTAAAGTCGATTTCTGGGGGTCACCGGTAAGAGGGCGGAGCCAGGGGCCTAGACTCGACCCCTGCAATTGCGTGAGTACAGTCTCTGATTCGGCCTCATGCACGTGGGCTGTCAAGGCAACATTTCACCAGTACCCTTTATACACCTTACACATACATCTTGATGTATATACGCTGGAAATAATTCACTACAACCGCATTTCTTGCAAGCGGAAGGCAACGCTGCCAAAGCACGTATAGTATTAAATTTTGGTATCTGCCTAAAAAAAAAAAAGTGTAACTATTCATATGACAATTTCAGCAATTCAGACCAAGAACGAGTGTAAAACTGCGAGCATCAAGACAAGCCTAACAAGAACCCAACAAAAATATAATATGCTAATGCAATTAAATTTCAGGAAGTGATGCAAGGACGAGTACAACAAGTACCAAGTACTGTTATGAAGGTTCATTTTCTGCGACAGATCTTTAATCTCAGCATCATCTACGATACCCGACTCGGACTGGCCATCAGTGCTATGCATAAAATAAAAGCTTTGTCAATATACAGAAAAATAGTAGAAATAATAGGCGGTTATGGGCGCGCTAGCATCTTGAACAAAAAGGGGTTGGGTACATGTGAGGCGCGACAGGGCAGCCAATTAGATCAAGGCGCTGGTCCCGCCTCACGCCTTCTCCACCAATCAAATTATTGCAGGCTATCCACACCCGCCACTGCCCTTACACGCTGCTGTAACCTTGTTAGTACCCGCCTCCCGCGAGACAAGCTTCACGCACGTCGATATCCTAACCCTATTTTTACCGAGTCCTTAGTCTTTAAATTGCTAGTATCATCAGAAATGCTCCATAAATTAGGGGAAGGTTTGGGAATGATTACAAGGAGGAAGGCCCGGCAGGAAGGTCGAGGTTGGAAGTCAAGTTAGACTGCGGGTGGTGGTAGTGAGGCGAACTTCTTGGGAGGTATAACAGTATCCCATGTATAACTTAAGTCTAGTGCAAGGCAAGAGCACTAAATCTCTGACGCTTGCCGCCTATAATGGAGTATAATGAAGGAAGCCAGTTTTCCAACACGAGGGAGGTAAGAAGCAAGAAATAAGCGTCAAAGAAAATTAAGTATACAAAAATATTACATTTTCAAAATTTATATTTTTATATAGTATATCCTATTTATTTTCTCTTAAGTACACTTCCAAAAAGGTCACTGTTAATCACCTGGTCTAGAAATGTAGGTTATAATTCCGTAGGCAAATTCATTTTCTACATGCAAATTCGAAATGAAATCCTGACGAGGCCGTCCTGCACTATTATCAACAAGTCGTTTTGTTAATTCCAAGGTGAGACTACGACGTCCACAAAAGTCAACTTGGCTGAAGAACGCTCAGTGCTCCTGCGGGAGGACTGAAGTTTAGCATCCTCGAGATTTTTGACTACTTTAGGCAACTCTTGCCTGCATGTTCCCCGTGGTATTTTATCTTGGTGTGCCCAGGAGAGCTTCCTCACTGGTCGCTCTCAAGTCTTTTACTAACCATGGGATGTATGATCAACACAGGTTCAGCCATTGCTTTTGAATACAATATTAACAATAATAAATAAGCCTTGAATTTGATTAAACAACTAAAATTTGACATTTTATTTTCCAATGAAAAACTAAATAACCAGAGTCCAAGACTATCACTGGTTACTCTACTTGCCATTTATTTATTTTTAATTATTTATCTATATGCAGAGCTAGGTGGACCATTCAGAACAAGTAGTGGAGGCTCATTTGTCCGTTTGCTAATTGCGGCCTTAAATCGATGACGTCACTTGGAGGGTAGTGAGGGGCGAGGCATGATGCAACTCACCGCACATAGAGAGTACCACTCTCCAGTGGAATTGCTAGCTATCGAGTTTGTGTTTATTCCTGCATGTGGTACCTAGTCGCCACCACCACCACCACCACCCATCCTCCTTTTTTTCTGATTTCCTTTATTTTTCATGAATATTTTTCTATTAAAAAGGTTGGCGATACTTCCCAGGGTGGTGGCCGACTCAACCACTGTGGTGAGGTGTGATCACAAGTATCAGATGAAAACTCTCCTAACCCACACATCTGTAATCTGCCTACCAAGAATGGTAAGAGGAGACGGGGGTAAAAGAAAAAGAAAAAAAAAAGGTAAACGTCCGCCACTGAGGCAACAGATGAGCACAAACGACCAATGACGTAAAATGGCAGGTCAGCGTGCCCGATCAAGATGACCGTACAAAACCATAACCATCGACCGATGAGATCTATCACTATGCACTGGTCCTTCCGCTCTACATAACCTTTAACTAAAATAAAACACTTGCTATTTCAACATTTTTTTGCTAAGTAATGACGATATGGTTTCAAAAAAATTTTATGTTAGGCGAATGACCTTTCCTGGATAGTAAATTTTACAATCTAAAATATTTATCGCAGTAAGTTCTTAACACAAAGCCATCAGGGACAGTCTGACGAAGATATTTTTTTACACAAAACCTTCAGTGATAGACGATAAATATTTTGCTAAGGATCTTCAGCGATCGCCCGACGAAGTCTTCACTGATCACCCCAAGAATTGTTCTGTACAAAGCTACCATAGTGTAATAGCTCATAAAATAATGTCAACAGGTAAGCAGTAAAAATATGGAAAGTCATATTTAAATTTCTAGCACACAGATCACAAAAGAAGTCTCTTTACCTCTGATGAGATTCGAAACTTTTTTTTCTACTCCTAGTGCCAGGCTCGGAGTTAGGCGTGCCTGGTCAACCAGACTGTTGATGCTTGCGGCCCACTGGCATACATATCCATTACAGCCTAGTTGAACTAGCACTTGGTGGAGATACATATCCAATTTCCTCTTGAAGACTTGAACACTTGCTCCAGCAGTGTATCTGCTTTTCATTGGGTTTATTTTACACTTTTCCCATATCTTTCCGGTATGATGTTATGGAGGTATGCAGATTTTGGACAAGCTCCTCAAGTACTTCCCAGGTACATATTATCATATTTCCTTGACATTGGTGAGGGGCTCTTGATCTAGGGAACTGAATCTGTGCTCCAGTTCCCTGAATTAAGCCTGAATACCTCCCACATCCCCCCCTCACAGGCGCTGCATAATCCTACGGATTTAGCGCTCCCCTTGATTATAATAATTATATCATATATCTATCTCGCCTCCGCTCAAATAAGTACACATGTAAGACTGAGGCGTTTCCAGTAATTTAAATGGTTCACTGGTTATATTCGGGCCGTGGATGATCTCTATACCTGTTCCAGCTCTAACATCTCCCCAGCTTCGAAAGGAGTCATCAACACTGGACAATAAACGAGAGGGAACAAGTGATTCGAACAGTTTCACCTTTGAATATTTTCCCTATCTGCAAAGTTATCGTTATCCACCCCGTCATCTTCTTGGCTATAGTTGCATTTGCTTTATTGTGTTCTTTGAAAGTTCAAGCGGCAATTACTCCCATATCTTTCACCATTTCCTTTCGTACTTTCTGAGTTCTTCATTTTTTATGAGGATATGGAACGATATAAGCACCAGGAGAGCGCGTCAGATTGCTGAGCTTTTTACCTCGCTAATGCTGGATTTTCCTGTTTTCTACTGCTCTGTGTTCCATTTGTCAGAAAGTTGAAAATACATTTGCCTACCTTCCCCTCATTTTGTGCAGTCACCCCATAATCACATTTGTTAAACAAACGCCTTTTACAAAATCCGTTTATACCACATCTGCGTTTTGGTTTTCTTCCAACGCCTCCGTAATTCTGTCAGTGGTTTAGAAATTGTGACGCGCATGATTTCCCAGCACTAAAACCACGCTCGTCTTGGTTTTTAGAGCGATACAATTGTAGCTTTGAATAAAATGTTACATAATTATACAGGAAGCCTTTTCTAAGACTGAGCCGCAGAAGCGATGGTCCAAGGAACAGATAAATACACTACCGCCACCAATTTCCCACCCACCAATCAATGCTGCTACCAACCATCCCCCTCGACGTCGGAGTTAATTAATCAATCAATCAATACTCCTACACCTGCTGCCTTCACTGTCGCCGCCACCGCCGCCTTCACTGCTGCTGCTACCTTCAGTACAACTCAATGTCTTTTCTGCCTTCAATGCCGCCGCCGCTGCTGCCGCCAGCACAACTGTCACCGTCGCTGATTTAGTTTTGGATTTTGCCTCCGACGCGGCTAGTGTATTGTGTATCCCATATCCATCTTGTGGAGGGTAGCGCAAGAACATATACTAGATACACAAAAAACCTAGGAACTAGGCTGTTGCAACCCCTGAATGGGTTACAATGATTATGTATATATATAATGTATATTATCTTTACATATAATTTTATATTGCTTATATTTGCGATAATAGCTAAATCGCAAATGTATTGCCTTATATTGTTATTTGACGTAGCTTATGTTGTTAGGATGTACATAATATGTGCTCAGTTCAAGTCTTGTCAAACTACTGTAATTATCGCTTGTCGCTCGTTATACTGCCGGCTTCTGAGCTGTGCTGTCCACGGGGCTATCACGTGATCGAGGGGGGGGGTCCTCACCTCTCGTGAAGTATTCAGTCTGCTCTAGACTCGCTTGGTGGTTGGACAGATTGTCTGTCTCATTATTCTTGTTAGTTCTGTAGAACTCTGTTCACAGAACATTGTATAGACTTAGTGATTTTCGACGTTGTACTGAGGTTGTGTGTCGCTTAGACACTCTGAACATCTCAGGTCCTTAGCTATAGCTTCTGACCTAATTTTGTACTGGTTTCTGTGTATTGTCACAGTCAGGGTTTTTCCTATGCTGAACTTAGATTCAGTAGTATGGGAGTTTTGTAACTTTTGTGGAGGATCTGCTGATGGTCCCTGCTCAGTGTCGTTATATTATCTCCTTGATCCTGATTGTGTCGCAGTCGCTTGTTATACGGCTATTGGGCTTAGCATTCTTTTCATTGTTCAAGCAGACTGTTCTGATTGCCAGTCGGTCAAGAAGTTATTTTATTTGAGGACTTAGTCAGTCACTTGTTTAAGTCTAGTCGAGTCGTGAGACATAGTGAACTACATAGAGCACTTACATGCATACACAAACTTACTTGTACATATATGTAATATCTTATTAAATGTTAATGTACCAGACGGTACTTAAGAATTATAAATGTGATATGTGCTTTCAGCACAATAATATTGAACTCGAGAGATTGATTTTATTTTGATTGCTGTGATTAATTTAATTTGATAATATACCTCTAGACTTAATAAATTTATTAAATTTTAATTTCTCTAGTTAGTAGCCTACCAGTTGTAATCCTGAAGCACTATTGAATTATACTGAATTCTAATGGATAATTGGACAAGGATACTGACTACTTGTTACGAAAACCCAGTAACAGGCTGGATGCTAGAAGGGCAGTCCTTTCTAGTATTCACTGGAGATCTCTAAGCTTTTAGAATCGCGTTTTTTGTAACATAGGCACAAAAAGGGTTAACGGGAATACACTCAGTACATCTGGATATATAATATGCATATTAGGTTATTACACTCTTCAGTCATGAGCAATTGAACACACGGAGCTTAAGTGACCATAGAGCTGAACACATACTTTGTATTTAGTTTGATCATCATCTGCGTATGTGCTAAACTGCAAAAAGTAGTACTTGTAACCAAGACTAAGTCTGGCTACTACAATACTTAGTTTGTTTACAAAGTTACTCCGCAAATATTCTTATCTATGTTCATGTTATCACAGTGAGTTACAGCTCTACTCAGGCTGTTAACTATATTCCTATGATATTCAGATTCATTATTTACTTCTCTAATATTATTATTCCTAATAATTAACATGGATATACCAAAGTTATATTCTACGTTTTCCTTAAATTAATAAGGAATAATTCAATGTCTGATGGAATCCATAAAAAAATCACATAAATTCCATTTTCTCTATTTTTAATATGTATATCGTCTTACGGTTCCCTTCATTATTATTATCATCATTATCATATATTAACGCACTTCAACTTCTCAAAAGGCGTCTACCTGTATTTATATACCTTTGACCAGTGCCGAGGTTTTTTTTCAACCTTCTCAGCTGGGAGGGTGGTCAGGCTTCCGTGCTGAGTGTGGGTTCTACCAGGCTGTTGCTGACGTGTGCGTGCATGCATCCCACCAACAATTACTCCCACACAAACATGCACGCGTCATATTCCTCGGGAAATGATGCATTTTCTTCCTTAATATGTTAATGCTTTCAAAGACCGTCCACTCATCGGCCCGGTCTCAAGACCGTCCACTCATCGGCCCGGTCTCAAGACCGTCCACTCATCGGCCCGGTCTCAAGACCGTCCACTCATCGGCCCAGTCTCAAGACCGTCCACTCATCGGCCCGGTCTCAACACCGTCCACTCATCGGCCCGGTCTCAACACCGTCCACTCATCGGCCCGGTCTCAACACCGTCCACTCATCGGCCCGGTCTCAAGACCGTCCACTCATCGGCCCGGTCTCAAGACCGTCCACTCATCGGCCCGGTCTCAAGACCGTCCACTCATCGGCCCGGTCTCAAGACCGTCCACTCATCGGCCCGGTATCAACACCGTCCACTCATCGGCCCGGTATCAACACCGTCCACTCATCGGCCCGGTATCAACACCGTCCACTCATCGGCCTGGTCTCAGACCATCCACTCATCGGCCTGGTCATCAACTGGAGAGAAAACATTCCAGTGTTAAGATACACTCGGGATACATACTGTGGATGTTTGTGAAAGTGTGAAATATTTACATAAAATATTACATGTTTAAGCGATGTAAAGACCAGCAATAAAGTACATAAAAATAATTCGGTGGACAAAAAGAGAGAGAGAGAGACAGGATTCATGACAAATGTTTCTTTAACGTGGCTGTTCAGTGTTCAGAGGTGAACAAAGACAGGCACTGTTGTCAGAGGTGAACAAAGACAGGCACTGTTGTCAGAGGTGAACAAAGACAGGCACTGTTGTCAGAGGTGAACAAAGACAGGCACTGTTGTCAGAGGTGAACAAAGACAGGCACTGTTGTCAGAGGTGAACAAAGACAGGCACTGTTGTCAGAGGTGAACAAAGACAGACACTGTTGTCAGAGGTGAACAAAGACAGGCACTGTTGTCAGAGGTGAACAAAGACAGGCACTGTTGTCAGAGGTGAACAAAGACAGGCACTGTTGTCAGAGGTGAACAAAGACAGGCACTGTTGTCAGAGGTGAACAAAGACAGGCACTGTTGTCAGAGGTGAACAAAGACAGGCACTGTTGTCAGAGGTGAACAAAGACAGACACTGTTGTCAGAGGTGAACAAAGACAGACACTGTTGTCAGAGGTGAACAAAGACAGGCACTGTTGTCAGAGGTGAACAAAGACAGGCACTGTTGTCAGAGGTGAACAAAGACAGGCACTGTTGTCAGAGGTGAACAAAGACAGACACTGTTGTCAGAGGTGAACAAAGACAGACACTGTTGTCAGAGGTGAACAAAGACAGGCACTGTTGTCAGAGGTGAACAAAGACAGGCACTGTTGTCAGAGGTGAACAAAGACAGGCACTGTTGTCAGAGGTGAACAAAGACAGGCACTGTTGTCAGAGGTGAACAAAGACAGGCACTGTTGTCAGAGGTGAACAAAGACAGGCACTGTTGTCAGAGGTGAACAAAGACAGGCACTGTTGTCAGAGGTGAACAAAGACAGACACTGTTGTCAGAGGTGAACAAAGACAGGCACTGTTGTCAGAGGTGAACAAAGACAGGCACTGTTGTCAGAGGTGAACAAAGACAGGCACTGTTGTCAGAGGTGAACAAAGACAGACACTGTTGTCAGAGGTGAACAAAGACAGACACTGTTGTCAGAGGTGAACAAAGACAGACACTGTTGTCAGAGGTGAACAAAGACAGACACTGTTGTCAGAGGTGAACAAAGACAGGCACTGTTGTCAGAGGTGAACAAAGACAGGCACTGTTGTCAGAGGTGAACAAAGACAGGCACTGTTGTCAGAGGTGAACAAAGACAGGCACTGTTGTCAGAGGTGAACAAAGGCAGGCACTGTTGTCAGAGGTGAACAAAGACAGGCACTGTTGTCAGAGGTGAACAAAGACAGGCACTGTTGTCAGAGGTGAACAAAGACAGGCACTGTTGTCAGAGGTGAACAAAGACAGGCACTGTTGTCAGAGGTGAACAAAGACAGGCACTGTTGTCAGAGGTGAACAAAGACAGACACTGTTGTCAGAGGTGAACAAAGACAGGCACTGTTGTCAGAGGTGAACAAAGACAGGCACTGTTGTCAGAGGTGAACAAAGACAGGCACTGTTGTCAGAGGTGAACAAAGACAGGCACTGTTGTCAGAGGTGAACAAAGACAGGCACTGTTGTCAGAGGTGAACAAAGACAGGCACTGTTGTCAGAGGTGAACAAAGACAGACACTGTTGTCAGAGGTGAACAAAGACAGGCACTGTTGTCAGAGGTGAACAAAGACAGGCACTGTTGTCAGAGGTGAACAAAGACAGGCACTGTTGTCAGAGGTGAACAAAGACAGGCACTGTTGTCAGAGGTGAACAAAGACAGACACTGTTGTCAGAGGTGAACAAAGACAGACACTGTTGTCAGAGGTGAACAAAGACAGACACTGTTGTCAGAGGTGAACAAAGACAGACACTGTTGTCAGAGGTGAACAAAGACAGGCACTGTTGTCAGAGGTGAACAAAGACAGACACTGTTGTCAGAGGTGAACAAAGACAGGCACTGTTGTCAGAGGTGAACAAAGACAGACACTGTTGTCAGAGGTGAACAAAGACAGGCACTGTTGTCAGAGGTGAACAAAGACAGACACTGTTGTCAGAGGTGAACAAAGACAGACACTGTTGTCAGAGGTGAACAAAGACAGACACTGTTGTCAGAGGTGAACAAAGACAGACACTGTTGTCAGAGGTGAACAAAGACAGGCACTGTCGACAGTGTTAAAGTGGTAATATACCAACAGTCTGTGAAAATGGACAAATGTAGAGGTGACCTTTATTTGTACCACATTTCACCCAGCACTGGCCTTTGTCAAGTTCTTGAACAAGCCCAGAGTTGAGTAAAACCATGTACAAATAAAAGTCCCCCTCTACATTTGTCTCTTTTTCAGTGGTAAACAATGAATGCATAAAACTGTACACAGCGAAACGTTGCTGGGTATCTGTCTATTTTCTGATAACAGCGTGCATGTGCACGTGAGTTGTCATACATAACTCTTCCCGGCACATGAGGCGCAGGTCATCGTAAACACGCTGTGAGCGGATTTAGTAACGCTCACCATAACCCCCTGTCATTGTATACGACGTAAATGTATTAATGACTAATATATGGATTCCAATTAATCCACCAGTTATATGTCACTATTTGAACTGCGACCTAAAAATTAATGTGCAATATATGACTATCCCTTGTTCTATACATGGTATAGCTCTCATAACCTATATAATATATATATATATATATATATATATATATATATGTATATATATATATACATATATATATATATATTTATATATATATATATATATTACTTTTCATTGCATGGTGAAAGCCTCATCAGCTCAACTACCCTATAGGTGTTAGACCATCCTCAGATACTAATGCTTGTTTAAGGGTAAGTCTTGCCATGCTAGAAAGAAATTTTTTCTGTAGTTCCTGTACCTCGAGAGGAATACTGGATCATAACCTCATTGCCTACCGAAACCTTCCAGCTCCTACTGACAAACCGCACTACCTTATGCATGAAACCAATCGTGTGTGATGGAATATGACAGGGCAAGGAAGCTAGCCTTTGTTCCCACATTGTAGCTGTGGGAACAAAGGCTCTACTTAACTGTGTTAAAATATCTCTTCACGGAGACGATTGATCAGACGAAATATGGTCCTCTTGAAACCTTGGATAGTCTTCTTTACTTTTTGTCTTATGTTTATTGCAGTGCAGGTGACCTCAAGGTGAGTGGAGTTACCTCAGTTATTATGTATTTGCTAAAACACGTATCTGCAAGAGCCGAAAGTCGAAGTCTCCAAGTATCGTTGTACAAGTACTTCGATTTGCCCCTAAGGACCTGATAGTTGAGGGAATATCTAAACAAGGGAACCAGACTCTTTAGGAAACCAACAGACACTCCCGCAAAACCCCCAAGATGCTTTAATACTTCTTGTTACGCCTCTCAACCAACACCTCAGCACGACAGCGAGAAGCTCAATATACGATTCTAGGGGATTTGCATCTTAAGAAGCTCAAGGATGAAGTGTGCGCCCAGAAATAAGCAGTGTCGTCTCTAATCGGGTTACGTCGCTCACTGTGACTAAGGAACCTTGTTGAAGCGAGCGGCGCCTCCAAGTGAAAACCACACAAGCAGCCAAAGACTATGGAATCAAGCTTAAGTCGGTGGAGAACTTTCACATTAAGAGAAGTGTTGGATCGCGCTGGAGAGAGACTCCATTTGTCAGCAATGAAATGAACACGCAAATACCTCGACAGGAAAGGGTAAACTGTAAGGATTTCGGTGTAAGGAGATTTACTGAGGATATGAAAGAAGTTCTGCTGTAAAGTCGTCCTGCCTGGTTAACAGTGAAACATATCAGTTTCAGACGAACGTCTAAGGATGTCTTTATCTTAATAAGTAGCTTAAGTTTCATATCAGGTTGAGCCATTCCTTTAAACTGCAACTTTCTGATGGAGCCTCTGCACGTGCATGTTGACCCATCAACAAAAACAAGGTGATCCAGTCGTTGAGTATGTGGGAAGGAGCACAACTAAATGGAAGGAAGCTACTGCAGTCCGCGGAATGTTGAGGGCAATATTGCTAAAATTTCGAGGTAATCCATCAATCACACTCTTTTTATACATCTCTCGATATATAAAAATGGTGTGATCGGTAGCGTTGGGAGAGGAAAAAAGTGTGTTAAACAAACAGCAAAGGAGCTTTAGCTTAGACCCAAAAACAAAATAAAAAAAAGTCGAACCAGAGTGTGATAGTTTCATCACATTGCTACAGAAGCAACAACGTCACAAAGAATGAAAACCTCACAATACCGTGGCT
>NC_091324.1:7441379-7538879 GCF_038502225.1 Cherax quadricarinatus
GTATGGGAGGAGGAGCAAGAGGAAGGGGAGGACAGTAGGAATGAGGAGATGGAAAGGAGTAAAAGAGAGAGAGATTAGAAAAAGGAGAGGGATGGATTTAATGAGAGGGAGAGGGGTGAGGAGGAGAGGGGGGAGACAGGAGGGTAAACTTCACGTATTATCTTGCAAATGACGGAATTCATTCCTCGTCAATATTTCGCTACGATCCCCCCCTACTGCATTAAAAAAATTATCTGTTCGATTCTGGCCGGTGTCAAAAGCCAACCTTATATCACATCAACAAAAGAGTTAAAATTGGCTCTCACGCACTCGATAACCGGAGACCAATTATCCGAGCAGTATGGAATTTGCTCTTCAAAAGGAATATAAAAAAGTGAGATTGGTTTCCAGCAGATTCCCTGTGATGAAGCAGAGTAGTCTGGAACCCCCAAAAATGACAGCTGGGGGAGAGAGGAACAGCAGCTAGTGGGAGTAGGGGGGGATAGGGAGGAAGGGAAGGACAGTGAGGGATAAAGAGGATAAGGCAAGAGATTTGGAGAGGTAGGTGAGGATTGGTGTTGCTGGGAGAAGGCTAGGAGGGAAGAGGGATGGAATGGGTAGTGTGGGGGATGGGGATAGAGGGGGGGGGCGAGCCATCTGACTGCAGTCATGTGTCACTCACTCTCCTTTCTTCCTGGTCCTGTTGTCCTCTGTTTTTCTCATATCTTCCAGTTCCTCCTTCCTCCTCTCGTTTCACTCCTACGAATTTCTATACTCTCTTTTATTCCTCTTACTCCCTAGGTGCTATCTTATTCACCTTCACCTTTCCCCTTGCCTCGCCTTGTTTTTCTCTCCGTCTTTCTCTTATCCATCTGACCTTCCGCTCTCTCAGCCATCCACAACAACTCTTATTTCATCAAGAACCACAGTCAAGACGAGTTTGAGAGCAGAGCATCTTTATGAGGATCTCTCTGCATCTTACATGAAGCTAGCAGCACCACAAGCTCTTCTCCCTTAGTCACTGATGCTGGGTCTCAGTGATCAAACAACTGTTGGAATACTGGTGCTGGGTATCAGTGATTAATCAACCACAGGTGTACCAGTGTTGAGTTTCAGTCATCAATCAACCACTAGGTATCGGTGTTAAGTTTTCACAAGAATAACTCGCACCTGACTTCCCTGGCAGTAGGTACTTTCATAGTGTACCGAAATGAATTGCCGCTTCACTGCCATTTCCTCGTCAACTCATCCCCAAAACTTTGCAACCAGTAATCCCAACACATCTCTTCATTCTTTCCTCAGCTTTCACCTCAGTCGTCTCCTTCCCAGTACTTGAAGCATACACCCAGATACCTTCCACGGTATCTGGGTGTATGCTGATAGTACCTTCCACGGTTCCTGAGAGTGCTAGAGCCCTCAAGGACCCTACCATAACTCTTCTTAAAACTGTGTATGGCGCCTGTCTCCACCACTTCCATGATTCCAATTCCCGACGACCGAGACTGAAAAAATACTTCCTAACATTCCAACTGTGTCCTCAGGTTTCTCTCCTTTCAAACATCCCGCCCCAGTATACCCTACCAATTTCACTAAGAATTTGTATATTATCATGTCTCCCTTGGTTCCTCTATCCCTTAGTTTTCCTAGATTCAAGTTCGTTAGCCCCTTAACTCAGCAACAAGCCTCACTGCATATTGGTACACTTTCTTCAGTTTCTTAACATGCTTCCGCAGGTGTGGGTTATATATTGGTGCTGCGTACTCTAAGATGGGCCTGACATATGTTGTATTAATAGCCCGGATTGCCTGTCTCACAGTTTGTACTTGTCTACCTGCGTCTCTTTCTCTCAGTCTTTATATAAAACTTTCTTCTCAACATAATTCCTTCACTTTCATTCTACTCTATTTCCGCCGCCCCATTAATAAATTTATTTTCTTTTATATTTCCTACTCCTTCCTCTCTTTTCCCACTTCTCCTTGCCCCCTCTCTAAGTATCCTCCTCCTGTCTATTCTACATTTTCCGTTTCTGGTCCAGAGAAGAGGAGACAAGAAGAAAAGGAAAGAAAGGGACGTAGTAGGAGAAAGGAGTTAATATGTTGAAAAGAGGCGGTATGAAAAATAAAAGTTGGCGTAATGAGGAAAAGAAGAATCAATGGTGCAGTAATGACTAATTACTAGACAGAGGACAGGATGAGGGAGGACAGGAAAGATTAAGAGCTTAAATGGGAGATTAAAGGGCCTCAAATAAAAACCGGGAATAAAGGATCATTGAAGTTTAATAATTTGCGAGTAACAGAAATAAAGAGTGTGTAGTAGTGAATGAGAGAGAAACATTAAAACAGCGGTCACGGAAAGAGACGCCGAATAAACTGAGGAAGAAAGCAAAGAGCAAAGAGCGAAATGGTGTAAAGATAACAAGCAATAATGAACAGCGTGCAGAGAGATAAGGATGGTGAAAGGCAGAAGGTGGCGAAGAGAAGAACTTAAATGTTTCCACGAGACGCAGCATCCCCAACAACAGAGGACAATGTTGTTGAAAGCAGCGCCACCTGCCCTGCCCAGTCTCACTAACCAAACCTTTCAAGCTGCCTCACTTAATGAACATATACCGGAACACTTGATAACCCCATCGCCTTACCTAGGTCTCTCAGCTCAAGCTAACAGATTTCAACACCATGTACGATACCCATTCTACGTGATGTAATATAACAGGAGAAACACAGCAAGCTATTATTTTCATTATGTAACCATCACATAGAAAAAGGTGGCAGCACACTGCAGATGTATATAAGGAACTACCATATAGAATGCGTCACCAGCGCACTACCGGTGTAACTAACTGGGCATGTACCTTATTTTCCGGCATATAAGGCGCACGACTGTGAATTGCTTGTAGCCCGATGTTTTCAACCAGTTGTAATGTAACGTTAGTAAACAACGGCTAAAGCATAACCCAAAGCCTATCCTTGACCCTGACCTTAAAAATAGAAGGCGCAGGGTGATTTTCTAACAATTCTCGTGGGAAAAAATCACGCTTTATATGCTGGAAAATACGGTATATAAAATAAAAATTAAAGCAGGACAAGTAGCACTGTTGCGAATTTCAAGAGAAGAGGTATTCCTGTGACTGGATTCGAGGGTTGTACTCTCACAGCTAAGTCCCAAGCCAGGCTTCTTTCCTGACCGCCTGATGAAACCGGCTGCTTGTGCTAATAGTTTGTAGGCTCCTACAGCCATCATAATCTGGTTGATCAGGAATTTGCAGGAGATAGTGATGTAATTTCCTCATGAAAATTTCTACCTTCGTTCCGGAAATTGCGATTTCTGCTTGTAACAGGTTGAAGAGTTTAGGGTCACGGCTGGTGACAATGTTATGTGATTCTATTCATGGCACCTCTTTATTTTTAATTGGTTTATTCTACACTCTTTCCCATATATTTCACTCCAGTAAGTTATGGCAGTGTGCAGATGGATGACCACGCCCTCGTATCTTCTAAGGTATCACCATCTCCTTCATTCCATTCGAGGGAGCAGAAGGCAAGTGCTTTGAGACGTTCCCAGTAGTTTAGATGTTTCAGTGATTTAATGTAGGCAGTAAATGACTTATGTATATTTTCCAGCTTCGCTATCTCACTTGCCTTGAAAGGCGCTGTGAACACAAAACAATATTAACCCCTTTTACAGACATGTTGCAAAAGTTTGTAGGCGACCTTTAGCGAATTCGTGGGTATTCTTCCCAGCGCCTTAAATGACAAACCATCTGACACAATTATTGCCACTTCCCTATATTCCATGATAGCGGTTCCCAAGCTGTCGTTCGCGGACCCCTGGGGGTCCACAAAGGCAGTACTAGGGGGTCTGTAAACTAATTTCAAAATTTCAAAGCATCATTGACTATCTCATTAAACAATTAATTTTTTTCTAATGATATCATTTAATTAATAGCATACTCAGTTATTTATGTCTTTCAACTGAGATATGAAACTGTGAAAACGAGTTTATTGTTAGTTAATTAAGTAGACAGACCTTTCAAAAAACCGGGGTCAGTGGAGAAAATAATACAAATAAAGGGGATTCGTTGGTGGTGAAAAGCTTGGAAACCATTGTTCTGTGAGACAGTTTTACCTAAGTTCTCTACACTGCTCTCTCGCTCTTCACTCTTCCCATATCTCACCAGCTGAAATTAGTCACCCGATGAATCCTCGGAAAAAAAAAACTGTTTATATTTGTTTGCATTTTTTTTTTTGGTCTTGCACTGAAGGAACTTTAATACTTATTTTCGTTATCGTCTGGAAAGCATGATACGAAGCTCTGGCTGCTGTTTATATCTCAAACTCGAACCATTCATGATTTTTTTGTGTGGGGGAGAGGGAATTCCATACTAGCGGGCAGAACGGACGGGAGGGTCGTGTAAGGGCAAAACTATGCCCCTCTTCGTGTTTATGGTCGGGGAGATAAAAAAAAAGAGAGGGAGATAACAGTAGTAAAAAAGTAAACGAGATAAGGACGTAGCAGTGGAAAAACAAGCGTGAAGGACGAAGAGTAGTGGTTGGAGGGTGGAGTGGTGGTGAGGGAAGGATGGAGTGGTGGTGAGGGAAGGATGGAGTGGTGGTGAGGGAAGGATGGAGAGGGTGGAGTGGTAGTGAGGGAAGGATGGAGAGGGTGGAGTGGTGGTGAGGGAAGGATGGAGAGGGTGGAGTGGTGGTGAGGGAAGGATGGAGGGTGGAGTGGTGGTGAGGGAAGGATGGAGAGGGTGGAGTGGTGGTGAGGGAAGGATGGAGAGGGTGGAGTGGTAGTGAGGGAAGGATGGAGAGGGTGGAGTGGTGGTGAGGGAAGGATGGAGAGGGTGGAGTGGTGGTGATGGAAGGATGGAGAGGGTGGAGTGGTGGTGAGGGAAGGATGGAGAGGGTGGAGTGGTGGTGAGGGAAGGATGGAGAGGGTGGAGTGGTGGTGAGGGAAGGATGGAGAGGGTGGAGTGGTGGTAAGGGAAGGATGGAGAGGGTGGAGTGGTGGTGAGGGAAGGATGGAGAGGGTGGAGTGGTGGTAAGGGAAGGGATGGAGAGGGTGGAGTGGTGGTGAGGGAAGGATGGAGAGGGTGGAGTGGTAGTGAGGGAAGGATGGAGAGGGTTACCTGGAGGTTATTCCGGGGATCAACGCCCCCGCGGCCCGGTCCATGACCAGGCCTCCCGATGGATCAGGGCCTGATCAACTAGGCTGTTACTGCTGGCCGCACGCAGTCCGACGTACGAGCCACAGCCCGGCTGATCCGGCACTGACTTTAGGTATCTGTCCAGCTCTCTCTTGAAGGCAGCCAGGGGTTTATTGGCAATTCCTCTAATGCTTGATGGGAGGCTGTTGAACAGTTTTGGGCCCCGGACACTTATGGTGTTTTCTCTTAGTATACCAATGGCGCCCCTACTTTTTATTGGCGGCATTTTGCATCGCCTGCCCAGTCTTTTACTTTCGTAGGGAGTGATTTCTGTGTGCAGATTTGGGACCATTCCTTCCAAGATTTTCCAAGTGTAGATTATGATATATCTCTCCCTCCTGCGTTCCAACGAGTACAAGTCAAGTGCTTCCAAGCGTTCCCAGTAGTTAAGGTGCTTGACAGAACTTATACGTGCAGTAAAGGATCTCTGTACACTCTCTAGATCTGCGATTTCACCTGCTTTGTATGGAGATGTTAATGTACAGCGTATTCCAGCCTAGAGAGAACAAGTGATTTGAAAAGGATCATCATGGGCTTGGCATCTCTCGTTTTGAAAGTTCTCATTATCCATCCTATCATTTTCTTTGCACGTGCGATCGTGGCACTGTTGTGATCCTTGAAAGTGAGATCCTCAGACATTACTACTCCCAGGTCCCTTACATTATTTTTCCGCTCTATTGTATGGCCGGAGTCAGTAGTATACTCTGTTCTAGTTATTATCTCCTCCAGTTTTCCATAACGGAGTAATTGGAATTTGTCCTCATGGAACATCATATTGTTTACCGTTGCCCACTGGAAAACTTTGTTTATATCTTCTTGGAGGTTAACCGCGTCCTCAGCAGATGACAGCCTCATGCAGATCCTAGTATCATCCGCAAAGGATGATACGGTGCTGTGGTGTATATCTCTGTTTATGTCTGATATGAGGATAAGGAATAAGATGGGGGCGAGTACTGTGCCTTGTGGAACAGAGCTCTTCACTATGGCAGCCTCCGATTTAACTCTGTTGACCACTACTCTTTGTGTTCGATTTGTTAGGAAGGGTGGAGTGGTAGTGAGGGAAGGATGGAGAGGGTGGAGTGGTGGTGAGGGAAGGATGGAGAGAGTCAGTGGTAGTGAGGGAAGGATGAAGAGGGTGCAGTGGTAGTGAGGGAAGGATGAAGAGGGTGCAGTGGTAGTGAGGGAAGGATGAAGAGGGTGCAGTGGTAGTGAGAGAAGGATGGAGAAGGTGCAGTGGTAGTGAGGGAAGGATGGAGAGGGTGCAGTGGTAGTGAAGGAAGGATGGAGAAGGTGCAGTGGTAGTGAGGGAAGGATGGAGAGGGTGCAGTGGTAGTGAGGGAAGGATGGAGAGGGTGCAGTGGTAGTGAGGGAAGGATGGAGAGGGTGCAGCGGTAGTGAAGGAAGGATGGAGAAGGTGCAGTGGTAGTGAGGGAAGGATGGAGAGGGTGCAGTGGTAGTGAGGGAAGGATGGAGAGGGTGCAGCGGTATTGAGGGAAGGATGGAGAGGGTGCAGTGGTATTGAGGGAAGGATGGAGAGGGTGCAGTGGTAGTGAAGGAAGGATGGAGAGGGTGCAGTGGTATTGAGGGAAGGATGGAGAGGGTGCAGTGGTAGTGAAGGAAGGATGGAGAAGGTGCAGTGGTATTGAGGGAAGGATGGAGAGGGTGCAGTGGTAGTGAAGGAAGGATGGAGAGGGTGCAGTGGTATTGAGGGAAGGATGGAGAGGGTGCAGTGGTAGTGAAGGAAGGATGGAGAAGGTGCAGTGGTAGTGAGGGAAGGATGGAGAAGGTGCAGTGGTAGTGAAGGAAGGATGGAGAGGGTGCAGTGGTATTGAGGGAAGGATGGAGAAGGTGCAGTGGTAGTGAAGGAAGGATGGAGAAGGTGCAGTGGTAGTGAGGGAAGGATGGAGAGGGTGCAGTGGTAGTGAAGGAAGGATGGAGAAGGTGCAGTGGTAGTGAGGGAAGGATGGAGAAGGTGCAGTGGTAGTGAGGGAAGGATGGAGAGGGTGCAGTGGTAGTGAAGGAAGGATGGAGAAGGTGCAGTGGTAGTGAGGGAAGGATGGAGAAGGTGCAGTGGTAGTGAAGGAAGGATGGAGAAGGTGCAGTGGTAGTGAGGGAAGGATGGAGAAGGTGCAGTGGTAGTGAGGGAAGGATGGAGAGGGTGCAGTGGTAGTGAGGGAAGGATGGAGAGGGTGCAGTGGTAGTGAAGGAAGGATGGAGAAGGTGCAGTGGTAGTGAAGGAAGGATGGAGAAGGTGCAGTGGTAGTGAGGGAAGGATGGAGAGGGTGCAGTGGTAGTGAAGGAAGGATGGAGAAGGTGCAGTGGTAGTGAGGGAAGGATGGAGAAGGTGCAGTGGTAGTGAGGGAAGGATGGAGAGGGTGCAGTGGTAGTGAGGGAAGGATGGAGAAGGTGCAGTGGTAGTGAGGGAAGGATGGAGAGGGTGCAGTGGTATTGAGGGAAGGATGGAGAGGGTGCAGTGGTAGTGAAGGAAGGATGGAGAGGGTGCAGTGGTAGTGAAGGAAGGATGGAGAGGGTGCAGTGGTATTGAGGGAAGGATGGAGAGGGTGCAGTGGTAGTGAAGGAAGGATGGAGAGGGTGCAGTGGTATTGAGGGAAGGATGGAGAGGGTGCAGTGGTAGTGAAGGAAGGATGGAGAGGGTGCAGTGGTAGTGAAGGAAGGATGGAGAGGGTGCAGTGGTAGTGAGGGAAGGATGGAGAGGGTGCAGTGGTAGAGAGGGAAGGATGGAGAGGGTGCAGCGGTATTGAGGGAAGGATGGAGAGGGTGCAGTGATATTGAGGGAAGGATGGAGAGGGTGCAGTGATATTGAGGGAAGGATGGAGAGGGTGCAGTGGTATTGAGGGAAGGATGGAGAGGGTGCAGCGGTATTGAGGGAAGGATGGAGAGGGTGCAGCGGTAGTGAAGGAAGGATGGAGAAGGTGCAGTGGTAGTGAGGGAAGGATGGAGAAGGTGCAGTGGTAGTGAGGGAAGGATGGAGAAGGTGCAGTGGTAGTGAGGGAAGGATGGAGAGGGTGCAGTGGTAGTGAGGGAAGGATGGAGAAGGTGCAGTGGTAGTGAGGGAAGGATGGAGAGGGTGCAGTGGTAGTGAGGGAAGGATGGAGAGGGTGCAGTGGTATTGAGGGAAGGATGGAGAGGGTGCAGTGGTAGTGAAGGAAGGATGGAGAGGGTGCAGTGGTAGTGAGAGAAGGATGGAGAGGGTGCAGTGGTAGTGAGGGAAGGATGGAGAGGGTACAGTGGTAGTGAGAGAAGGATGGAGAGGGTGCAGTGGTAGTGAGGGAAGGATGGAGAGGGTGCAGTGGTAGTGAGGGAAGGATGGAGAAGGTGCAGTGGTAGTGAGGGAAGGATGGAGAGGGTGCAGTGGTAGTGAGGGAAGGATGGAGAGGGTGCAGTGGTAGTGAGGGAAGGATGGAGAGGGTGCAGTGGTAGTGAGGGAAGGATGGAGAGGGTGCAGTGGTAGTGAGGGAAGGATGGAGAGGGTGCAGTGGTAGTGAGGGAAGGATGGAGAGGGTGCAGTGGTAGTGAAGGAAGGATGGAGAGGGTGCAGTGGTAGTGAGAGAAGGATGGAGAGGGTGCAGTGGTAGTGAGAGAAGGATGGAGAGGGTGCAGTGGTAGTGAGGGAAGGATGGAGAAGGTGCAGTGGTAGTGAAGGAAGGATGGAGAGGGTGCAGTGGTAGTGAGAGAAGGATGGAGAGGGTGCAGTGGTAGTGAAGGAAGGATGGAGAGGGTGCAGTGGTATTGAGGGAAGGATGGAGAGGGTGCAGTGGTAGTGAAGGAAGGATGGAGAGGGTGCAGTGGTAGTGAGAGAAGGATGGAGAGGGTGCAGTGGTAGTGAGGGAAGGATGGAGAGGGTACAGTGGTAGTGAGAGAAGGATGGAGAGGGTGCAGTGGTAGTGAGGGAAGGATGGAGAGGGTGCAGTGGTAGTGAGGGAAGGATGGAGAGGGTGCAGTGGTAGTGAGGGAAGGATGGAGAGGGTGCAGTGGTAGTGAGGGAAGGATGGAGAGGGTGCAGTGGTAGTGAGGGAAGGATGGAGAGGGTGCAGTGGTAGTGAGGGAAGGATGGAGAGGGTGCAGTGGTAGTGAGGGAAGGATGGAGAGGGTGCAGTGGTAGTGAAGGAAGGATGGAGAGGGTGCAGTGGTAGTGAAGGAAGGATGGAGAGGGTGCAGTGGTATTGAGGGAAGGATGGAGAGGGTGCAGTGGTAGTGAAGGAAGGATGGAGAGGGTGCAGTGGTAGTGAAGGAAGGATGGAGAGGGTGCAGTGGTATTGAGGGAAGGATGGAGAGGGTGCAGTGGTAGTGAAGGAAGGATGGAGAGGGTGCAGTGGTAGTGAGAGAAGGATGGAGAGGGTGCAGTGGTAGTGAGGGAAGGATGGAGAGGGTACAGTGGTAGTGAGAGAAGGATGGAGAGGGTGCAGTGGTAGTGAGGGAAGGATGGAGAGGGTGCAGTGGTAGTGAGGGAAGGATGGAGAAGGTGCAGTGGTAGTGAGGGAAGGATGGAGAGGGTGCAGTGGTAGTGAGGGAAGGATGGAGAGGGTGCAGTGGTAGTGAGGGAAGGATGGAGAGGGTGCAGTGGTAGTGAGGGAAGGATGGAGAGGGTGCAGTGGTAGTGAGGGAAGGATGGAGAGGGTGCAGTGGTAGTGAGGGAAGGATGGAGAGGGTGCAGTGGTAGTGAAGGAAGGATGGAGAAGGTGCAGTGGTAGTGAGGGAAGGATGGAGAGGGTGCAGTGGTAGTGAGGGAAGGATGGAGAGGGTGCAGTGGTAGTGAGGGAAGGATGGAGAGGGTGCAGTGGTAGTGAGGGAAGGATGGAGAAGGTGCAGTGGTAGTGAGGGAAGGATGGAGAGGGTGCAGTGGTAGTGAGGGAAGGATGGAGAAGGTGCAGTGGTAGTGAAGGAAGGATGGAGAGGGTGCAGTGGTAGTGAGAGAAGGATGGAGAGGGTGCAGTGGTAGTGAAGGAAGGATGGAGAGGGTGCAGTGGTATTGAGGGAAGGATGGAGAGGGTGCAGTGGTAGTGAAGGAAGGATGGAGAGGGTGCAGTGGTAGTGAGAGAAGGATGGAGAGGGTGCAGTGGTAGTGAGGGAAGGATGGAGAGGGTACAGTGGTAGTGAGAGAAGGATGGAGAGGGTGCAGTGGTAGTGAGGGAAGGATGGAGAGGGTGCAGTGGTAGTGAGGGAAGGATGGAGAAGGTGCAGTGGTAGTGAGGGAAGGATGGAGAGGGTGCAGTGGTAGTGAGGGAAGGATGGAGAGGGTGCAGTGGTAGTGAGGGAAGGATGGAGAGGGTGCAGTGGTAGTGAGGGAAGGATGGAGAGGGTGCAGTGGTAGTGAGGGAAGGATGGAGAGGGTGCAGTGGTAGTGAGGGAAGGATGGAGAGGGTGCAGTGGTAGTGAAGGAAGGATGGAGAAGGTGCAGTGGTAGTGAGGGAAGGATGGAGAGGGTGCAGTGGTAGTGAGGGAAGGATGGAGAGGGTGCAGTGGTAGTGAGGGAAGGATGGAGAGGGTGCAGTGGTAGTGAGGGAAGGATGGAGAAGGTGCAGTGGTAGTGAGGGAAGGATGGAGAGGGTGCAGTGGTAGTGAGGGAAGGATGGAGAAGGTGCAGTGGTAGTGAAGGAAGGATGGAGAGGGTGCAGTGGTAGTGAGGGAAGGATGGAGAGGGTGCAGTGGTAGTGAGGGAAGGATGGAGAAGGTGCAGTGGTAGTGAGGGAAGGATGGAGAGGGTGCAGTGGTAGTGAGGGAAGGATGGAGAAGGTGCAGTGGTAGTGACGGAAGGATGGAGAGGGTGCAGTGGTAGTGAGGGAAGGATGGAGAGGGTGCAGTGGTAGTGAGGGAAGGATGGAGAGGGTACAGTGGTAGTGAGGGAAGGATGGAGAGGGTGCAGCGGTAGTGAAGGAAGGATGGAGAAGGTGCAGTGGTAGAGAGGGAAGGATGGAGAGGGTACAGTGGTAGTGAGGGAAGGATGGAGAAGGTGCAGTGGTAGTGAGGGAAGGATGGAGAGGGTGCAGTGGTAGTGAGGGAAGGATGGAGAGGGTGCAGTGGTAGTGAGGGAAGGATTGAGAGGGTACAGTGGTAGTGAGGGAAGGATGGAGAGGGTACAGTGGTAGTGAGGGAAGGATGGAGAGGGTACAGTGGTAGTGAGGGAAGGATGGAGAGGGTACAGTGGTAGTGAGGGAAGGATGGAGAGGGTGCAGCGGTAGTGAAGGAAGGATGGAGAAGGTGCAGTGGTAGAGAGGGAAGGATGGAGAGGGTACAGTGGTAGTGAGGGAAGGATGGAGAAGGTGCAGTGGTAGTGAGGGAAGGATGGAGAGGGTGCAGTGGTAGTGAGGGAAGGATGGAGAGGGTGCAGTGGTAGTGAGGGAAGGATGGAGAGGGTACAGTGGTAGTGAGGGAAGGATGGAGAGGGTACAGTGGTAGTGAGGGAAGGATGGAGAGGGTGCAGTGGTAGTGAGGGAAGGATGGAGAAGGTGCAGTGGTAGTGAGGGAAGGATGGAGAGGGTGCAGTGGTAGTGAGGGAAGGATGGAGAGGGTGCAGTGGTAGTGAGGGAAGGATGGAGAGGGTGCAGTGGTAGAGAGGGAAGGATGGAGAGGGTACAGTGGTAGTGAGGGAAGGATGGAGAGGGTGCAGTGGTAGTGAGAGAAGGATGAAGAGGGTGCAGTCGTAGTGAGAGAAGGATGGAGAGGGTGCAGCAGTAGTGAGGAAAGGATGGAGAGGGTGCAGTGGTTGTGAGGGAAGGATGGAGAGGGTACAGTGGTAGTGAGGGAAGGATGGAGAGGGTACAGTGGTAGTGAGGGAAGGATGGAGAGGGTGCAGTGGTTGTGAGGGAAGGATGGAGAGGGTACAGTGGTAGAGAGGGAAGGATGGAGAGGGTGCAGTGGTTGTGAGGGAAGGATGGAGAGGGTACAGTGGTAGAGAGGGAAGGATGGAGAGGGTACAGTGGTAGTGAGGGAAGGATGGAGAGGGTACAGTGGTTGTGAGGGAAGGATGGAGAGGGTACAGTGGTAGTGAGGGAAGGATGGAGAGGGTGCAGTGGTTGTGAGGGAAGGATGGAGAGGGTACAGTGGTAGAGAGGGAAGGATGGAGAGGGTACAGTGGTAGTGAGGGAAGGATGGAGAGGGTGCAGTGGTAGTGAGGGAAGGATGGAGAGGGTGCAGTGGTAGTGAGGGAAGGATGGAGAGGGTGCAGTGGTTGTGAGGGAAGGATGGAGAGGGTACAGTGGTAGAGAGGGAAGGATGGAGAGGGTACAGTGGTAGTGAGGGAAGGATGGAGAGGGTACAGTGGTTGTGAGGGAAGGATGGAGAGGGTACAGTGGTAGAGAGGGAAGGATGGAGAGGGTGCAGTGGTTGTGAGGGAAGGATGGAGAGGGTACAGTGGTAGAGAGGGAAGGATGGAGAGGGTACAGTGGTAGTGAGGGAAGGATGGAGAGGGTACAGTGGTTGTGAGGGAAGGATGGAGAGGGTACAGTGGTAGTGAGGGAAGGATGGAGAGGGTGCAGTGGTTGTGAGGGAAGGATGGAGAGGGTACAGTGGTAGAGAGGGAAGGATGGAGAGGGTACAGTGGTAGTGAGGGAAGGATGGAGAGGGTGCAGTGGTAGTGAGGGAAGGATGGAGAGGGTGCAGTGGTAGTGAGGGAAGGATGGAGAGGGTGCAGTGGTAGTGAGGGAAGGATGGAGAGGGTGCAGTGGTAGTGAGGGAAGGATGGAGAGGGTGCAGTGGTAGTGAGGGAAGGATGGAGAGGGTGCAGTGGTAGTGAGGGAAGGATGGAGAGGGTACAGTGGTAGTGAGGGAAGGATGGAGAGGGTGCAGTGGTTGTGAGGGAAGGATGGAGAGGGTACAGTGGTAGAGAGGGAAGGATGGAGAGGGTGCAGTGGTAGTGAGGGAAGGATGGAGAGGGTGCAGTGGTAGTGAGGGAAGGATGGAGAGGGTGCAGCGGTAGTGAGGGAAGGATGGAGAGGGTGCAGTGGTAGTGAGGGAAGGATGGAGAGGGTGCAGTGGTAGTGAGGGAAGGATGGAGAGGGTGCAGTGGTAGTGAGGGAAGGATGGAGAGGGTGCAGTGGTAGTACCCTCTACTTTCTACTCCCGACTGGCGTTCTCTTCCTAGTTCGTTTCAAGTGGTTTCTCCTTTCTTCATTGTCTCTCTTGTCTTTGGTTAAACCTTTCACCAAGTTGTATTCAAGGTATTACTGGGATATCTTTCAACAGGTGCAATTCCTTGTGCCGCTGGAAGAAACCCTCCAGTAGGTGTTGGTACAGGTGTGGCTAAATGGAAGACCTTCCAGCAGGTGTTCCAGGTATCTCCAAAGACCCTACAGCAGGTGCCAAGTCCAGGTGTCGCAGGGTAGACTTTTCAACAAGTGCTGTTCCAGGTGTTGCTGGGAAAGGAAGACCTTTCAGCGAGTGCTGGAATAGGTGTCACATGGAAATAGATCTTCCAGCGGGTGCTGTTTCACCGCACACTGTGAAGCACCAGCAGACGCATTCTTAGCACCTTGAGGCACCTTACAGTGCTACGTGGCGCCGTCGTGGCTGTTGGAGCCAGATTCTCCGCAAGCAGCATCAGCGGCGGCATCGCTGATACACAACGGCAGCAGAATAACCACTAGCGTTCTCCTACCACATGAATATCATCCCATAACTCGTAGGTAGCCCCCCTTCCCTCCCACAAAAAAAAAAACATGGTGATATTTACGTCCTACAATTTTACATTTTTCTTTCTTTTTTTATTTACGTTCTTATAGAAGCTTACAGCTCTGCTGGGACGAAACCCCTGAAAGCTTACAGCTCTGCTGGAACGAAACCTCTGGAGCTCCAGCTCTGCTGAAACTAAAAGGCTGAAGCTCCAGGTCTGCTGGAACAAAACCTCTGAAGCACCAGATCTGCTGGAACGAAACAACTGAAACTCCAATAGTTGATGAACCTTTAATGGATATCCTTATTGCCCTAATAAGGATATCCACTAAAGAATAGGGTAGGAATACAGTCCTTATGTACCCAACTTTGCTAAGAAAAAAAATGTTTTCCTTTTTCCCGTCTTTATCGTGCTCTTAAAACCCAGCACTCTCAAATGATATTTACGGCAGGGTCGTAAGGTCAGTTCTAACGCGTTAACCATTACTCAGTTTCCTTGATCACTTAACTTCTTTAAACTCGCCAGCCTTCTGTTATAGACTGTCTGGTGTGATGTCTGCCGTAGAACCTAAACCAACACAACCTCGCTAGGCAGGAAGGCCGGCAAGCAGGCAGGCAAGTAGGCTGGCAGCAAGACAACCGGTCAATTAACCAATCGGTCAAAAAGGTTAGTCAGCCAGCCGAACAACCAGCCACATAAAATGCTAGCCGAACAACCAGCCACATAACATGCCAGAAAGTCAACCAACAAGTCAGACAGTCGAGAAGTCTCAGCCGGCCGTGATTGCCTTTTGCTCCTTTCCTCCATCTTCTCCCCATATTAGGGCGCCGTATTTGGCAGGAAAATGGGGAAGGTCGGTCAATTTAGTGGTATTAGTGCATCAGCGGAGACCCGGAGCCAACATCCTGGCCCGTTACCATCGCCTCCCACTTATAATGAAGGGCAATGTTTTGATAGCGATGCGAAGAACGAGGCAAAGTAGAAAAATGCCTGCTAACGGAGATTTGTTTTCCACTCTGCCATTTAGCGCTGTATGATCCCTACAGGTTTAGAGCTTTCCTTAAATAATAATAATAATAATAATAATAATAATAATAATAACAATAATAATAATAATAGCAGCACCAATAACTATGTAATTCGGTAACTGCGCGAGTCCGTATTTCACAATCACAGTCTCTTGTGTCTCAATTCTCGCGATTAGAATAGTGCTGAGTGCAGCACAAGTTGATAATGTTGGTATATATTAGTTAAAATTTTTAAGGGAATCTGAAGCGGCATTCACAAGTCGTCATATGGACAATATCATCCAAATTATATCAATAAAAAATGAAAATTAGGATATAAATACAGTCGTAATTTAGTTCAAACCATTCAAAGAGACCAATATAAAAAAAAAAAAAAAAAAAAAAAAGGCACAATACCGTGACTGGAACGATACACCAATAACCTGCATATAAAAGAGAGGAGCTTACGACGACGTTTCGGTCCGACTTAGACCATTTACAAAGTCACGCTAACGAAAAGGAGAGCGGGAAGGGTATATATAGGCAGGCGGCGGCGGTGGTAGTAATAGTAGTAGTAGTAGTAGTAGTAGTAATAGTAGTAGTAGTAGTACAGGTGGAAGGAAGTAGTAATGGGGAGAAAGTAGGAGGAGGAGCCAGTCGAATACTAAGAAAGAGGAGCACTGCAAGGGAGCTAGGTGCCCACAGAGGGTAAGAGCAAGAACACCGAACGGGGGGGGGAGAGAAATAAATAAAGAAGGAACAAATACACAGGGCAGAAGAAAGACAACCCAAAGGAGAAAAAGGGAAGAGGAAAGGGGAAGAGGGAGAAGAAGAAAAAGGGAGGAATCAGGTTAGGTCGCGGGTGTTCTAAAGTTTGGAGCATTTTACAATGTAGTGGGAAAGGAAGGCATCAACAGAGACGAAGCCAGGACTAAGATTCATACAAGGAAGGTTGTGTATTAGGGAGGATTCAACCAGACGGCGACTTCCTTCCACCTCCACTACTACTAAATAGCAAAAAAAGGCACAATACCGTGACTGGAACGATACACAAATAACGCGCACATAAAAGAGAGAAGCTTACGACGACGTTTCGGTCCGACCTGGACCATTTACAAAGTCACACTAACCAGAAGTGGAGCAGGACGGCTATATATAGGCAGGAAGAGGTGGTGGTAGTAGTAGTAGTACAAGAATGGTATATAATACCCACAAGATGAAATTAAGACACATGCGCAACACCCGGGCATCCCTATCGTAGACGTTTCGCCATCCAGCCAGCCACTGGATGGCGAAACGTCCACAACAAAGACAACCAGATGTCGCACATGTGTCTATATATAGCCGTCCTGCTCCACTTCTGGTTAGTGTGACTTTGTAAATGGTCCAAGTCGGACCGAAACGTCGTCGTAAGCTTCTCTCTTTTATGCGCGGGTTATTTGTGTACTACTACTACTACCTCCTGCCTATATGTACCCTTCCCGCTCACCTTTTCGTTAGTGTGACTTTGTAAATGGTCGGACCGAAACGTCGTCGTAAGCTCCTCTCTTCTATGTGCGAGTTATTTGTGTATAGACCAATATTTTAAAATACACAATCACACAAAGCTTGAATCCGCTAGGCAGTTGCATTATCACCGAACGAGTATGGGAAGCTTGAGGCTAGTCAGACGAGGCACTCAGAAATCATCGTATGAAACGCAGTATTTCAATATATCCAATTTCTTAAAAAAAATACAAAAAGCTAACAAGAACCTACGCAGCCTAAAATCATCCCAAACTTTTTCTAAGACTGACCGGCTTTTAAGAAAGTTTTATATAAGCCTAATGTAAATAACATGCAAATACTTAAGAATGGTCTTGAAGGGACACAGATGTTTTAGACAAACAAATGGACATTAAGTTGATCTGATCAAAAGAGACATTATCCAGTGATAACTTACACAGCCTAACATCAAGAGATTGTTTTTCCTCTTCGAGGGAAACTCATCACCACTAAAAGTTTACAGCTGACCACAAGATGCATTTTCCAGTTATTGCTCAGAATCCAACAAAATTTGTGTCTACACAGCCTAAACCCGTGAAACCTTCCATTTCATTAGGTTTCGAAGACTGATGATGTTCGCAATTTTATTTTAATCAGAATAAAGCGCTGAACCTGTAGAGGTCACTTAGCGGCTGTGGAATGAGATACATTCAAATTCGATTCAAGCAAGGGGAAGAAAGTCTAGATCCTTGGATCAAGAGTCCCTCACCAGCATCAAGGGAGGAAAATAATGCAACGGAGGAAAATTATAATACGTATTTCGAGGTTAAAATTGGCAGATTGGCCGATCAGAGGAGCCGTTCTCCAGTAATCACACGTAAACAATATGGGAATGACTTACCTAGCATTGTATATAGGCCGCTACGGACGTAAATAGTCCCATGACTCCTGCTCAAGATACATTACATGGTCACTGAAATTTTTAAGCCGATCGAATAAGGCGTTCTCGAGTAATAAACAAAAAACTGTGATAAAGCAAACGAAAATGTTGCTGAAAATATTTCCGAACAATATGGTCTCGCATAAACTTAAAAACCACCATAAATCCACAGATTTTTTTTTGTTCCGACTTTTCACATTCTATTTAAAATACTACCATCGTGTAAGAATTTTTTTTTTCTTAAAAGACCCCGTTTGATCAAACTGGCAAACTGACACACAGCTCAAAACACAAAAGTATTCTTAAGATGCATCACCATTTAGGTTGAGCATCTTAAGAATGGGAAACAATTTGCTTAATAAAACTAACATACTGAAATTTACACAGTTCAAAATGAGTAAATTTGTTTTAACGAAGCCCATCAATGGTTAAAGTTTAAAGTCGATCAGAAAAGGCATTCTCTTGTAATTGATCTAAGTCCATGAGTTCCAAATTTCTTTTTAACAATTTCAGGAAAATTTCAAATTTGCACCTATTACGACTGGGCCGTGGGGGCGCTGACCCCCGGAACACCCTCAAAGTAGACTTATGCCGCGCAATGGGAGCGTGAGAGTTGTGTTCAGGAAACTACACCAGTGGTGAGAATTTGAAGTCAATCAGCTAAGCCATTCTCCACTTATGGCACGGATTCCAACGATTCCAGTTTATTTTTTTACTATTAAACATTAAATCTGCCTGCACGCAAACAAAATGTAATGGGTCCTACCCTGGCACTAAGATGCACCGGCCATTAAATAGTTCAGAAGAGCTAAACTGAAATTTATTTAACGTGATCAAACAGGAATAAAAATTTCAAACTATTTTACAAATAAAATCGTTGAATCTGCACCAACACGTCTGAATTTCTCTTTCCGCCGATGTTGCATTTTTTAGCCCCTTTGTAAACGGTCTGAAGTTCCGCCGCTGAAAATTTTTGGTAGTTATTTCAGCCATTTCAGGATGCTTGGAATGAGTTCAATAACTTTGGTCATAGGGCACGTAACCATGCCAAATGTTTCTAGAATTTGGTCCTCGTTACCGTACACAAGTATTGAAAATTTGAACCCTATTGGGTGAGGCGTTCTCGAGCTGAGCGAAGTAAAACTGAAAAAAAATAGGAAGAAAACTTTAGGCAACGTTTAAAGGATAATTCTTCAGGTCTCAATAATAATAGTAATGTCTTTTCATATCGCTTGCTGCAAATTAGGAATATGCCAAAGTATCGGTATCGGTGGCATCGGTTAATTTTAATGGTATCAGTATGGGCAACAATTCTGTTATCATCCCATCATTAATATTGATGTTAGTTAAGGCATAAAAAAAACTAATACTGAATGCATTTTGTGCCAATATTTAAGCGACCCACACCATTTACTCTCTAATGGCAAAAAAAAGATAGGTGTAGTTTTACCAGCTCTTCCTCTTCCTTATTAGCTTCCTTATTAGCCAACCCTCGTACCAACAAGACGCCACTGAACCTTCCAAGATCGTATTCGATATTCTTGTCATATCCACAACTGGAGGCTGAGAACAGCTGCAGCAGCAGCAGCAGTAGCAGTAGCTCTCTGGAATGATCGGCCACCATCTCGCCTTACCAACCTGTTTATTTTGAACATTAGCCTCTTGTATTAACGCGATTACCTGGAACCAATCAACATAATGAAATCACCCAGTTCCTGTGATCGCCCGAGCAAACACATCCAATAGCGAGTGCCCACAACACACATCCTCCCATGCAAGTGTGGATATCCACGAATACTCTGCTTGTCAAAGTAGAACGCAGGTAAACTTGGTGGATTAGCATGTAATTAAAAGTGTCTTGGGAAGGCTCTCTGACACGTTAGCGAGCACATAATTAATTGTTGTCATTCTTGTAATTCTTCTGGTAACCCAAATTTGGTGTCAGAGGGCTCAAGCTCTTGGGCTCTCACTCCCTCGACTTCTTACTGACACCCTTATCGTCCTTCGAGGCTCAAACCGTTTTTGCATTTTCCATGTCTGTTTCCTTCTCTGTTTTAGCTTTAAAAACGCACACGTACACACATACGCGTACACATACAGACGTACTTACACACACACAAAGGTTTTATACGGTCACATCAGAAAAAGACCAGATAATAAGATTAAAGAAAGGAGGAGAACTCACAAGAAATGACCAGGAAGTCTTCGAAGAGCTGAGTAAAAATTTATGGGGGTATTCTCGGAGGAAACATGGACATTACCAGAAAAGTCAAGGACACAATATGCACAACAGAAGAGGTGAAGAACCTTAGTGAGTTAGCTTCCACGTAGGTAAAGAGTCCAGATAACACCTCTCCGAGTTCTAAGAGTACTGTTTGAACCACTATCCAAAATATTCATTAAGTCAACTGATACATCTATCAGTGGTGCGGAAGGTAGCAAACATAATCCTGATACTTAATACCTGTAGCATTAAACTACAGTCCAATGCCAATAACACACAGTAGCATTAGGGAGACGATAATCTTAAGGGTGGCGGAGCACCTGGAAAAGAGAGGGTTCATAATTAACAACCAGCACGGTTTCGGAGATGGCAAATTCTAACTCAAACCTGCTGGGGTTGTATAAGAAAGTAACGAAAGTGAAGTAAGAAAGGGAGATGGGCGGACTCCGCATTTTTGGACATAAAGAAGTCTTATGACAATACTGCACATGAGACTGGGACAAAAACTAGAGGAGGAGGCAGGAATAACGGGGGGATCCCTACGATGGATGAAGGCACCAAAAAGTGACTGCCTCAGGTAAAGGTGTCAGCATGGGCAAGTGTGACAAGTGGGGTTCCACTTAGCTAAGTACTGGGGCCGGTATTATTTCACATCACGGATGCTGTGGAACTTATGAGGAAAATACAAACAGTAAAGGACAGGGAAAGCCTAAAAACGGACCTGAATAAGCTGCAGGATTAGTCTCACACGTGACTTTTGGAATTTAACTCCAGCAAATGCAAACTTCAATACGTTGGAAAGCGCAAAGATCAGAAAAGGAGTACATGTTAGATGTACAAAGGCTGCAAATCTCACTCATAGCGAAGGACATCGGGGTTAGCACAGTACTGAACATATTCACCAGAGGTGCACATGAACCATATAACTTCTAAAGCAAATGCGCGTCTGGCAAGTCTAAGATCAGCTTTCAAGACTCTCAATTAGGAGTTATTCACGACACTGTAGCCACGTCAGAACATCGAAAGCTAAATCTGAGACAAGCTGCTGCACAGTCACATCAGAAGACAATCAAGAAGTATGTAGAACCGTTATGGAATTCACACCTGATCAAGAACGTCAAAAACAGAAAGGGTGCAGAAGTTTTCAGTGAGACTAGTCCCTGAGCAAAGAGGTATGATAAAAGGGGTATGATAACTGAGTAGAGGCAACATCCGTGTGACTCGCCTCTCTTTTTAACTTTCAGTTGTTCCCTCTAGTTCCTGTTTCGTGCCTCTCGAACAGCCTGTTCCTGGCCAAACAATCAATTTCTCTCAGTATTTGTTACGTCATCATATCTTCCTTGGTCCTTCTGTTCTTTATAATATCTATGCATAATAATAATAATAATAATAATAATAATAATAATAATAATAATAATAATAATAATAATAATAATAATAATAATAATAATAAATCTATGCATATTCGCTTGATAACAAATTAGAAGTATAGGATACCAGAATTGTTGCCCATACTGATACCATTAAAATTAGACGATACCACTGATAAAAATACTTTGGCATACTTCTAATTTGTAGAAAGCATAGATCTATTATTATTATTATGCATAGATATAACAGAAGGACCAGGGAAGATATCATAACAGTAGTGTACTTTTCTTCTGGGGGAGGAACTTCCGGTTTGGGCCTTCCACTGGGCGAGGAATTTCCGGTTTGGGCCTTTTCACTGGGCGCTGTATCCGGTTTGGGCCTTCCACTGAGCGAGGTATCCGGTCTAGGACCAGCAGCTGGAGGGTCACCTTTTCTCACCTAGGTGTTACTTCCGGTTTTGACCATGACCTCGCCCTCGAGACTACCTCACCCTTGACCCCCCAACCAATACCCCCACCCCCCACGACCCCCCGCCTCGCGACCCCACCATCGCGCCGCGCGCCCGCCCGCGCGCCCGCCCGCGCGCCCACCCGCGCCCTTCGCGACCCCCGCCCGCGCCTTCTGCTGCGCCTTCTGCAGCGTCATCCGGATCGCCCCCGCGCCTCGAATTTTTTTCCGATTTTTTTCGAATTTTTTTTGAATTTCATTTTCTTGTGCTCTCCATCTCCTCGGATCAAATTTTTGAGGTTCCCCCTCCCACTTTCACCCCCATCCCCCAAAAATTTCTCAATATCAAAGTCTCCACTTCCTCGGATCCCCCTCCCACTTTCACCCCCCAACCCCAAAAATTTCTCGATAATACAAGTTTTTGCATTCCCCCCTATGGGGGTTTTCGAAATTCTCCATCTCCTCGGATCAAGTTTTTTGGATCCCCCCTATGGGGTTTTCGAAATTCTCCATCTCCTTGGATCAAGGTTTTTGGATTCTCCCCTATGGGGTTTTCGAAATTCTCCATCTCCTCGGATCAAATTTTCTCGATAATACCAAGACTCCATCTCCTCAGATCAAATTTTTTGGATCCCCCTATGGGGGGTTTCGAAAGTCTCCATCTCCTTGGATCAAGGGTTTTGAATTTCTCCAATTCCTTGGATCAAATTTTTGGGTACCCCTCCTTTCACCCCAAATTTTCTCGACAATACCATGACTCCATCTCCTCGGATCAAGTTTTTTGGATCCCCCCTATGGGGTTTTCGAAATTCTCCATCTCCTCGGATCCCTCTCCCACTTTCACCCCCCAACCCCAAAAATTTCTCAATATTACAAGTTTTTGCATTCCCCCCTATGGGGGTTTCCGAAATTCTCCATCTCCTCGGATCAAGTTTTTTGGATCCCCCCTATGGGGTTTTCGAAATTCTCCTCGGATCAAGTTTTTTGGATCCCCCCTATGGGGTTTTCGAAATTCTCCAATTCCTCGGATCAAGTTTTTGGAATCCCCCCTCTGGGTATAAGCATAGGTTAGGTTAGGTTAGGATAGGTTAGGTTAGGTTAGGATAGAGGTGTTTGATGGAGTTAGGTTGGGTTAGGTTAGGTTAGGATAGAGGTGATTGATGGAGTTAGGTGAGGTTAGGTTAGGTTAGGAATTAGGTTAGGTTAGGTTAGGTTGGGTTAGGATAGACAGTTGGTCTGGAAAGAGATGATTTTCTACCTTGGATGTTACCCGCATTTCATGGCGTCTGTCTGTCTGTCCTGAGTTGGCGCAGGTGTTATGTTCTACCTTGGGTGTGAACCGCATTACCCAGTGGTGTTGGGGGGGAAGGGGTGACCCACAATGAGTCTCTCAGAGCGAGGAAAGTGTTTCTATTCGGAAATCGAGTAAATATTTCTACCATTGAGAGTGTTTACCAACAAGAAAATAATGTTCGATTTTACGATAAAGTTTTCAAAACTAATTTGGAAATATCCAAAAATGGAGTCGTTCAAAGTAATTCTGGAGTACTCTAATGTATTTTGGAAGTGTTCCAATATATTTTAGGTTAGGTTAGGATAGGTTCGGCTAGGTTAGGTTGGGTTAGGTTAAGATAGGTTAGGTTAGGTTAGGTAATGGTTAGGCAAGGTTAGATTAGGATAAGATAGGTTAGGTTAGGCTAGGTTAGGTTAGGTTAGGTTAGGTAAGGTTAGGTTAGGTTAGGTTAGGTTAGTTAAGTTAGGAACGGTTAGGATAGGTTCGGCTAGGTTAGGTTAGGTTAAGATAGGTTAGATTAGGTTCGTTATTTTAGGTTAGGTTAGGTTAGGTTAAGTTAGGTAAAGGTTAGGTAAAGGTTAGGTTAGGTTAAGTTAGGTTAGGCTAGGTTAGGTTAGGATAAGTTAGGTTAGGGTAGGCTAGGTTAGGGATGTGTGTGTGTGTGTGTGTCTGTGTGTATGTGTGGGATGTGGGTGTTGTGGGATGTGGGTGTTGTTGTCGAACTAGAGATACCGAAAAGACGTTATAAGTGGGTTGTTTTTGTGACTTTTTCTGATGTAGTGTGTCCCCTTATTAACTTTAATGAACTAAAAAGGTTAAAACGAGAAAAAAATGGGAGGTGTGTGTGTTGTGACTTTCTGATGAAATTAGATAAAACGAGAAAAAAATTGTGGGTGTTGTGGGTTGTGGGTGTTGTGGGATGTGGGTGTTGATCTTAGTTTATGGTGATTTTGGTGGTGTTTTGAGTGTATTCAGTGGTGTTTTAGTATTCAGTGGTGTATTTGGGAGTACTCAAATGGTGTTTTTGGAAGTGTTTCAGTGTTGTTTGGAAATGTTCAAAGGTGTTCAAAGGTGTTTTGAGTGTGTTCAAATGTTGTTTTTTTGAAGCTGATCAAGGGTGTTCAAGGGTGTTTTGAAGGTGTTCAAAGGTGTTTTGAGGTTATTCAAAGGTGTTTTGAGTGTGTTCAAATGATTATGAGAGTGTTTTGAAGGTGTTCAAAGGTGTTTTGAAGGTGTTCAAAGGTGTTTTTGAAGGTGTTGAAGGGTGTTTTGAGTGTGTTCAAGGGTGTTTGAAGGTGTTGAAGGGTGTTTTGATTGAAATCAGCGGTGTTTTAGTAGTAATCAGTGGTGTAATTGGGAGTACTCAAATTGTGTTTTTTGGAAGTGTTTCAGTGTTGATTGGAAATGTTCAAAGGTGTTCAAAGGTGATTTGAGTGTGTTCAAATGTTGTTTTTTGAAGGTGATCAAGGGTGTTTGAAGGTGTTCAAGGGTGTTTTGAAGGTGTACAAATGATTATGAGAGTACTTATGAAGGTGTTCAAATGATGTGCAAGAGTACTTATGAAGGTGTTCTGGGAGTATTCAGAGGTGATTTGGGGGTGTTCGAATGATGTTTTTGGAGTATTTCAGTGTTGTTTGGAAATGTATAAAGGTTTTTTTGTGAGTATTCAAATGATTTATGAGTGTTTTGAAGATGTTCAAAGTAAAAGTGCGTATTAACTTCGTAATATGTAAAAATTGTGAGTAGTGAATTTAACGAAAGTGGATGTAAGCGATGTGGTGACTTTCTGATGTACTGTGTCCCCTTATTAACTTTAATGAACTAAAAGGGTTAAAACGAGAAAAAAATTGTGGGTTGTGGGTGTTGTGGGGTGTGGGTGAAGTGGGTTGTGGGTGTTGTGGGATGTGGGTGTTGTGGGTGTTGTTGTCGAACTAGAGATACCGAAAAAAGATGTTATAAGTGGGTTGTTGTTGGGACTTTTTCTGATGAAATTAGCTAAAACGAGAAAAAATTGTGGGTTGTGGATGTTGTTGTTGTGACTTTCTGATGTACTGTGTCCCCTTATTAACTTTAATGAACTAAAAGGGTTAAAACGAGAAAAATTGTGGGTGTTGTGGGGTGTGTGTGTGCGTGTGTGTTAGGTGTCATAGAGTTTTTTTTTTTTGTGAAAATCTTGGTTACAGTGATAACATTAGTTAAAACGAGTAAAATTTGTTGGTAATTGATGAGGGTAGTGTAGTCGAATTAGAGTTACCGAAAAAAGATGATATAAGTGGGTTGTGATGAAATTAGTTTAAAAACGATATTCAAAGGTGTTTTGAAGGTGTTCAAGGGTGTTTATGTGAGTATTCAAATGATTATGAGAGTGTTTTTGGGGGTGTTCAAAGTAAAGTGTTTGAGTTAGTTTTTGTGACTTTTTTTTCTGATGTATTGTGTCCCCTTAATAACTTTAATGAACTAAAAGGGTAAAAACGAGAAAATGCCTAGTCTGGAGACTGAGGGATGAGTTGTAATTTAATGAAATGTGTAAGTGCAGATAAATTAGAGATGTTAAATCTTATTTGGGAGTACTCAAATAGTGTTTTGGAAATGTTCAAAGGTGTTCAAAGGTGTTTTGAGTGTGTTCAAATGTTGTTTTTGAAGGTGTTCAAGGGTGTTTTGAAGGTGTTCAAGGGTGTTTTGAAGGTGTTCGAAGGTGTTTTGAGGTTATTCAAAGGTGTTTTGAAGGTGTTCAAGGGTGTTTATGTGAGTATTCAAAGGTGTTTTGAGGTTATTCAAAGGTGTTTTGAAGGTGTTCAAGGGTGTTTATGTGAGTATTCAAAGGTGTTTTTTGAAGGTGTTCAAATGATGTGCAAGAGTACTTATGAAGGTGTTCTGGGAGTATTCAGAGGTGATTTGGGGGTGTTCGAATGATGTTTTTGGAGTATTTCAGTGTTGTTTGGAAATGTATAAAGGTATTTTTGTGAGTATTCAAATGATTTATGAGAGTGTTTTTGAAGATGTTCAAAGTAAAAGTGCGTATTTAACTTCGTAATATGTAAAATTGTGAGTAGTGAATTTAACGAAAAGTGGATGTAAGCGATGTGGTGACTTTCTGATGCACTGTGTCCCCTTATTAACTTTAATGAACTAAAAGGGTTAAAACGAGAAAAATTGGGGGTTATGAGTGAAAATTGTGAGGTGTTGGTTGGAGTGTGAGGGTTTGGGAGGGTGGGGAGGAGGTTACTTCGTGGGGAGTGACCTGAGATGAAATAGTTAAAAAGAAATGTCTAGACTTGTGTTGTAAAGAAAATGTGGGTATTAACGAAAAAATGTGCCTTTCTGATGTATTGTGTCCCCTTATTAACTTGAATGAACTAAAAGGATCGACAAGATTCAGCCTGTGTGCGCGTGACGTCACTACTATGTCCCCTTATTAACTAAAAGGGTAGACAAGATTCAACCTGTGTGCGCGTGGTCCTTTTTAGTTCATTTAACTTAATGAGAGGAATACTGACGTCACTGACCGCCGAGTAAACACCCTTCATTAGACCTGTAGTAAGCATGCCCCCATAGGAGGAGTATTTTGAATGCTTATACCCAGAGGGGGGATTCCAAAAACTTGATCCGAGGAATTGGAGAATTTCGAAAACCCCATAGGGGGGATCCAAAAAACTTGATCCGAGGAGAATTTCGAAAACCCCATAGGGGGGATCCAAAAAACTTGATCCGAGGAGATGGAGTCATGGTATTGTCGAGAAAATTTGGGGTGAAAGGAGGGGTACCCAAAAATTTGATCCAAGGAATTGGAGAAATTCAAAACCCTTGATCCAAGGAGATGGAGACTTTCGAAACCCCCCATAGGGGGATCCAAAAAATTTGATCTGAGGAGATGGAGTCTTGGTATTATCGAGAAAATTTGATCCGAGGAGATGGAGAATTTCGAAAACCCCATAGGGGAGAATCCAAAAACCTTGATCCAAGGAGATGGAGAATTTCGAAAACCCCATAGGGGGGATCCAAAAAACTTGATCCGAGGAGATGGAGAATTTCGAAAACCCCATAGGGGGGGGGGAATCCAAAAACTTGTATTATCGAGAAATTTTTTGGGTTGGGGGGTGAAAGTGGGAGGGGGATCCGAGGAAGTGGAGACTTTGATATTGAGAAATTTTTGGGGGATGGGGGGTGAAAGTGGGAGGGGGAACCTCAAAAATTTGATCCGAGGAGATGGAGAGCACAAGAAAATGAAATTCAAAAAAAATTCGAAAAAAATCGGAAAAAAATTCGAGGCGCGGGGGCGATCCGGATGACGCTGTAGAAGGCGCAGCAGAAGGCGCGGGCGGGGGTCGCGAAGGGCGCGGGCGGGCGCGCGGGCGGGCGCGCGGCGCGATGGTGGGGTCGCGAGGCGGGGGGTCGTGGGGGGTGGGGGTATTGGTTGGGGGGTCAAGGGTGAGGTAGTCTCGAGGGCGAGGTCATGGTCAAAACCGGAAGTAACACCTAGGTGAGAAAAGGTGACCCTCCAGCTGCTGGTCCTAGACCGGATACCTCGCTCAGTGGAAGGCCCAAACCGGATACAGCGCCCAGTGAAAAGGCCCAAACCGGAAATTCCTCGCCCAGTGGAAGGCCCAAACCGGAAGTTCCTCCCCCAGAAGAAAAGTACACTACTCATAACGACATATAAAATACTGAGAGGAATTCATATGGCAGATATAGACAGGCTGTTCGAGAGGCGCAAAACAGGAACAAGAGGGCACAACTGAAAGTTAAAAAGACAGGCAAGTCAAAAGGATGTTAGAAAATATTTCTTCAGCCTCAGAATGCTCAGAAAATGGAACTCTCTCGACAGCAAAGTGGCAGAATCTGGGTAGAGCGAACCCAGCAGCTCAATTGTATCACCGTGTCAACTCGGACGGTTCGTTAAATCCTTGAATTTTTAGACGAGGATCAGACTCTGTGGGCGGTACACGAGTCGTACAGGAAGAACCAAACAGATGTCTTACTGGTGAAGTGATCAAGGACCCTGCAGAGTGCAGTGTGGGTTGTAAGCACGAAAAGCCAGTAACAGGTATGTGGCAGGAGACCAATTTACTGTAAGCCAGCAGGGAGACCACTCACACATTGGTTGGTTTGGGAATAGCTCTCAGCAGAGACCTATTACACACTGGCAGATGCAGGGATACCTGTCAGCCAACAGAGAGACCTATCACGCACATTAACTAGTATCCACATTAAAAATAAATTTAAGAAAATAGCTTTTAGGAGAAAATCTTTCTAGGCCACAACTTGCAAGTGAGAGCATCATGCACAGTGTGACAATGAAGAACAAATGAACTCAAGCTAGGTTCCACCTTTTCAATGTTGCTTCCCCTCCACTATAATATGGTTCCCTTTAGGGCCAAAAGTTACCCCAGCTTCCTCTCTAAAGTAAAATCGGCCATAAACAGTAAGTGTTTCGAGACACGGCGTAAGGGTTGCAGAGATAGTGTCCGGAAAGTAGGCAGGGTAAGAGAAAATAAACTAATCTCAAAAAGGCATCCCTACGCTAAGGAGACATTAATGCAGGTGACGATAGTGACGAAAATAATGATAGTGACGGTGGTAGTAATAACTGTGATCAAAATTATTGTAATTACTACTGGCAAGATATACGACATCCCCGTGTTCCAACCGGCTTTCCTGACGACCGCCTGCTCACACAGGCTGTTGGTGCAAGCGACCCATAGACTCATCACAACCAGGATTACCCGGCACGTTTATCTTTGTTCTGGCAATATTCCTGACATCTGCTGGTAGTAAGCTGAAGAGTCTTGGGTCACGGATATTGAAAATGTTCTCTAATTGTACCTATGGCCTCCACTAATTTTCACCAGGTTTATTCTACATTTCCTTCCATATACATCACTCCAGTAAGTTGTCATAGAGTAAGCAGGTTAGGGACCAGGCTCTCTCGTGCGCGTGTGTACAGTTCTTTGATAATATGAAAAATCACGAAAACAATTGGAATCCTAATATTTTCTCAGTGAATGTTCTGCATATTGTGATATCACCTGTTTACTGCGATCTTATCTGCATATATATATATATATATATATATATATATATATATATATATATATATATATATATATATATATATATATATATATATATATATATATATATATATATTATAAAATGTGCCGAATAAGTAAAACTTGCGATTTTGGTTTAAATAGCAACACTCTCCTTGCCGAATAAGGCAAGCGAAAATTTGTGAATGTAATAATAATTTAGCAAAAAAATAATTTCATTGTGTTTATTATTAAATTACCGTAAAGTTATCTAAAATATTTTTAGTTGGATTAGGCTAAATTGCGTTTGTTATAAGGTTAGGCAAGTTTTCTATGGTTCTTTTGGTACAAAATCATTAAATTTTACATTAACATAAATGAAAAAAAATTATCTTTAAATGTATAAGAGAAATTTTTAGAAAGAACTTAATTTTAAACGAGTTCTTGCTAATTGACCAGTTTTACCTATTCGGCACCAGTTATTTTCCTTAACATTTACTGCATTTGCTTTATTGTGTTTTCCCAGACGTAGATCAGTTTGCTATATTCTACAATATGGTTTGCTGTTCTGTATACTGAGCTGATTGACGAGTCTAATGGTCTATTACACCAAGGTCGCCTGTATCAAATGCCTTTGCAAAAATGAGTGTAAATTACATCAGCGTAATTTTTTCATGGTGATCTAATTATTGTGATAGGCAAGATCTTTCTCCTGTACAGTCACAGTAAGAGTAAGAGGCTGTGCTTGTAATTCTCCAACTTGGTGTCTCAGAGACGTTTCAAAAACGTGAATGATGCGTGATGATGATAGTGATACAGGTCTGTAGTATATTGATAATGTTCTGATGCCTCCTAATGATGCCTCTGACTTTTATAAATACAACAGTCCAGGAATTAGACCCAGGCGCTGCGTGTTTGGCATGTCAATTTCTATTTCAAAATCTGAAGGATTTTTGTTAATGCCAAGTGCATAATTTGGACCTTATGGTGATAAATGAGACACTTGTGCAACACCTGGGTATCTTTCATCCAGAATGAAGATACCCAGATGTTGCACAAGTGTTCCATTTATCCTCTCGTTCTACTACTCCCGGCCCGGCCTCCCCCCCCCTAGCCCCACCCCCTTTTGTATATACACTTACGCTCTTCCCTTTGCGCTTGTAACTGGTTAATGGTCCAAGTCGGATCGAAACGTCGTCATTTTCATTCTCTGATGTGCGGGTTTTTGTGTCTTATTTATCCCCTTGACGATTTTCTAAAACCATCTGTTAAACTCTCTTGGTATTGACAGGATCACTGAACACTGTCACTGCTGTCATCTGTATAAAAATCTCCGTTGAGGAAAGGACTATACTGAAGGAGGCTTTCGACTAACATTTTGAATGGGCAAATCCATATAAGACACAAACAAATCAAATAGCTACACATCAACCTTATCAGGGATACTTCAATGGCAAGATAAAAAAAAAATATGTAGAGTAAATGTTTCTCACAGAGAGACAAAGTGAGAGATCTCACACGACTTCTTATGACCATGTTAACCTGGCAGAGGACCTCTCACCCCGGCTCAAGGAAGATGGAGGAGATTCCTGCATGTCTCCAGGCCAGAGGAAGGACCTGTTGCCGGAACTCCCACCCCACCCAACAACACCCCACCCCACCCAACTCCAGTTTTTACTACTCAGCCAAAACTCTTCCCTTAAACCTCATTAGTCTGCGTTCCACCAGCAAGAGAATGTAAGGACAGATTGCTTTGGTTGCTCTCTCTCTCTCTCTCTCTCACACACACACACACACACACACACACATACATACAGGAACTGTGAATTGACCCCTGCAACCACAAATAGGTGAATACACACACTTGACCATGCCTATCTGTCACACACCTTCCCTACCGATTCTGTCTTGAGGAAATGGTATGGTGATACCGACAAGATGTGGAAAAAGACACTTATGTACAGTTCAGGACATTTATTAAAGGAAACGTTTCGCCACGAGTGGCTTCTTCAGTCCTAATACAGAGAAAACTAAGAAAACTCACATATATATAGTGGTGGGAGTCAGGTGAAGTGAAGCGTGGGTAGAGGTGGAAGTAGTAGTAGTAGTAGTAATGGAACTAAGGAGGTTAGGTTAGAGAGGGACCTGTTGGCATCAAGTAACACCAGTTCCCAGGATGGGTAATATCCTCTTGCTTAGTAATGTGTGTTTTCTTAGTTTTCTCTGTATTAGGACTGAAGAAGCCACTCGTGGCGAAACGTTTCCTTTAATAAATGTCCTGAACTGTACATAAGTGTCTTTTTCCACGATTCTGTCTTGTTCAGCGTCATCCTAACAGCTACTTCAACAGTACTACCACCATTACTTAACCAGAATTACCACCATTACTTTAACCAGCACTACCATCATCCCTCGATAATCACTATCGCTACGACAATCACAAGAAAAACCATCCCCACAACAACCACGTGACACCATTACAACCACCACCATGAAACCATTATCACAACAATCGCCATCACAGGCGTAACCACTACCATCACCCCGGCAACCACCATCGGCATAACCACTACCATCACCCCGGCAACCACCATCGGCATAACCACTACCATCACCCCGGCAACCACCATCGGCATAACCACTACCATCACCCCGGCAACCACCATCGGCATAACCACTACCATCACCCCGGCATCCACCATCGGCATAACCACTACCATCACCCCGGCATCCACCATCGGCATAACCACTACCATCACCACGACGACCACCATCGACATGATAACCACTACCATCACCCCGGCAACCACCATCACAATAATTATCAAGCATGATAACCACTACCATCACCACGACAACGAGCACCATCACCACAACAAGCAGGTCCCAAACAAGCCGTTAATGAGCAGTTCGTGACCCTGGTTGACCAGGAAAGCAGCAAATCACAGGTAAGTTCAATTAACTATGCCAGGCTAATGGCATTAATGATAATGAACACCGCACCCCTCACACACACACACACACACACACACACACACACACACACACACACACACACACACACACACACACACACAAGGCTCTTGGAGCAGGGAGAGTGGACCTAGTAGCGACTAGCGAAGACGCGGGGCCAGGAACTGTGACTTGACCTCTGCAACCACAAAGAGATGAGTACACACACAAAGCACAAAAACACAAGCACAAACAATCACAAAGTACACAAGCACAAACACCCAAAGACCCCCCTCTGCCACACACAAGCGCACAAACATACAAGTATTCCCTCCCCCACACACATACAAGTATTCCCTCCCCCACACACATACAAGTATTCCCTCCCCCACACACATACAAGTATTCCCTCCCCCACACACATATAAGCACCCCCTCCCCCACACACAAGCACCCCCTCCCCCACACACATACAAGCACCCCCTCCCCCACACACATACAAGTACCCCCTCCCCCCACACACAAGCACACACACATACAAGCACCCCATCCCCCACACACAAGCACACACACACAAGGATCCCCTTTCCCCCACACACAAGCACACACACATACAAGCACCCCTCTTCCCCACACACAAGCACAAATATACACAAGCACCCCCTCCCCCACACACCAGCACCCACTACCCCACACACCAGAACCCACTGCCCCACACACAAGCACATGCAAGCACTCCCCACACACCAGCACCCACTACCCACACACACACAAGCACAAGCACCCTCCTCCCCCACACATAAGCGTACACACATACAAGCACCCCCACACCCAAGCACACACACATACAAGAATCCCCCTCCCCGCACACACAAGCATCCCCCCTCCCCACATACAAGCACCGCCTCCCCCACACGCAAGCACCTCCTCCCCCACATACAAGCATCCCCCTTTCCCACACATAAGCGTACACACACATACAGCACCCCCACACCCAAGCACACACACATACAAGAATCCCCCTCCCCGCACACACAAGCATCCCCCCTCCCCACATACAAGCACCCCCTCTCCCATACGCAAGCACCCCCTCCCCCACAGAAAAGCACCACCCCTCCCCACACACACAAGCACTCTCCCTCCCCACACACACACAAGCACCCTCCCTCCCCCCACACACAAGCACCCCTTCCTCTCCCCCCACAAAGCACCCCTCCCTCTCCACACACAAGCACCCCTCTCTCCCCACACCCAAGCACCCCTCCCTCCCCACACACACAAGCACCCCGTCCTCCCCCCCCCACACACACAAGCACCCCGTTCTCCCCAAACACACACACACACGCACACAAGCACCCAGTCCTCCCCACACACACACACACACACACACACACACACACACACACACACAAGCACCTCGTCCTCCCCCCCACACACACAAGCACCCCGTCCTCCCCACACACACACACACACACAAACACACACACGCGCACATAAGCACCTCGTCCTACACACACACACACACACACACACACACAAACACCCCGTTCTCCCCACACACACACACAAGCACCCCATCCTCCCCCCCACACACACAAACACCCCGTCCTCCCCACACACACAAACACCCCGTCCTCCCCCCCCCCACACACACACACAGGCAGGTAATCAGACTGAGGAAGGGTGATGGGGAATTCACAAGAAACGACCGAGAGGTATGTCAGGAGCTCAACACAAGATTTAAAGAGGTATTTACAGTGGAAACCAGTAGGACTCCAAGAAATCAGAACAGGGGGGCACACCAGCAAGTGCTGGATGAGGTACATATAACCAAGGAGGAGGTGAAGAAGCTGCTATGCGAACTTGACACCTCAAAGGCGGTGGGACCAGACAACATCTCTCCATGGGTCCTTAAAGAGGGAGCAGAGATATTGTGTGAGCCATTAACAAAGATCTTCAACACATCATTTGAAACTGGGCAACTCCCTGAGGTATGGAAAATGGCAAATGTAGTCCCAATTTTTAAAAAGGGAGACAGACATGAGACACTAAACTACAGACCTGTATCTCTAACGTGTATAGTATGCAAGGTCATGGAGAAGATCATCAGGAGGAGAGTGGTGGGGCACCTGGAAAGAAACAAGTGTATAATTGACAACCAGCACGGTTTCAGGGAAGGAAAATCCTGTGTCACAAACCTACTAGAGTTTTATGACAAGGTGACAGAAGTAAGACAAGAGAGAGAGGGGTGGATCGACTGCGTATTTTTGGACTGCAAGAAGGCTTTCGACACAGTTCCTCACAAGAGGTTACTGCAAAAGCTAGAGGACCAGGCACACATAACAGGAAAGGCACTGCAATGGATCAGAGAATATCTGACAGGGAGGAAACGACGAGTCATGGTACGCGACGAGGTGTCAGAGTGGGCGCCTGTGACAAGCGGGGTTCCACAGGGGTCAGTCCTAGGACCTGTGCTGTTCTTGGTATACGTGAACGACATAACGGAAGGGATAGACTCAGAAGTGTCCTTGTTTGCAGACGATGTGAAGTTAATGAGAAGAATCGAATCGGACGAGGATCAGGCAGGACTACAAAGAGATCTGGACAGGCTACAAGCCTGGTCCAGCAACTGGCTCCTTGAATTTAACCCTGCCAAATGCAAAGTCATGAAGATTGGGGAAGGGCAAAGAAGACCGCAGACACAATATAGTTTAGATGGCCAAAGACTGCAAACCTCACTAAAGGAAAAAGATCTGGGGGTGAGTATAACACCGAGCATATCTCCTGAGGCGCACATCAATCAGATAACTGCTGCAGCATACGGGCGCCTGGCAAACCTACGGATAGCGTTCCGATACCTCAGTAAGGATTCGTTTAAGACTCTGTACACCATCTACGTCAGGCCCATACTGGAGTATGCAGCACCAGTTTGGAATCCACACCTAGTCAAGCACGTCAAGAAATTAGAGAAAGTGCAAAGGTTTGCAACAAGACTAGTCCCAGAGCTACGGGGATTGTCCTATGAAGAAAGGTTGAGGGAAATCGGCCTGACGACACTGGAGGCCAGGAGGGTCAGGGGAGACATGATAACGACATATAAAATACTGCGCGGAATAGACGAGGTGGACAAAGACGGGATGTTCCAGAGATGGGACACAGACACAAGAGGTTACAATTGGAAGTTGAAGACTCAGATGAATCAAAGGGATGTTAGGAAGTATTTCTTCAGTCATAGAGTAGTCAGGCCATGGAATAGCCTAGAAAGTGATGTGGTGGAGGCAGGAACCATACATAGTTTTAAGGCGAGGTATGATAGAGCTCATGGGGCAGGGAGAGAGAGGACCTAGTAGCAATCAGCGAAGAGGCGAGGCCAGGAGCTGTGACTCGACCCCTGCAACCACAAATAGGTGAGTACAAATAGGTGAGTACACACACACACACACACGCGCGCACACACACACAAGCACCCCGTCCTCCCCACACACACACACACAAACACCCCGTCCTCCCCACACACACCCACACAAGCACCCCGTCCTCCCCACACACACCCACACAAGCACCCCGTCCTCCCCACACACACACAAGCACCCCGTCCTCCCCACACACACACAAGCACCCCGTCCTCCCCACACACACACAAGCACCCCGTCCTCCCCACACAAGCACCCCGTCCTCCCCCCCACACACACAAACAGCCCGTCCTCCCCACACACACAAGCCTAGCTCAGCTGTTGTAGCGACAAACAGGTGAGGAGGACACAAGCTGCAAACCTTCGTGAAGGAGAAGACTTCAGGGTGAACACAGTTACCAGCATTTTACCTCAAGCACAGCAACCAGCCAACGGCCGCGACAAACGCGATGGCGAATTTAATGGTATCTTTTAGGAAGCTCAACAAGGAGGCATTTACGACCCTATACACGACTTTGTAAGGCCCATGTTGAGTATGCGGCGCCAGTAAGGAACCTGCATCTGATAAAGCATGTAAAGTAGCTGGAAAAAAAAATGCAAAGGTTTGCAACGAGACTAATCCTAAGCTAATGAAATCCGAAGACATTATAGGACAGAAGGACCAGAGGTGACATGAAGGACCAGAGGTGACATGATTACAACCCAAAAAATACTGAGGTGAATTTACAGGATGGACAGGGCAAGTCCAAGCTGGGAGTTAAAAATCACATTTAAGTAACAGAGATGTTAGGAAATACTTTAGTCTTTGAGTGTTCAGGAAGTGAAATAACCTAGATAGCGAAGTTGTAGAGGCAGGATTCACAGACAGTTTTAAGACTAGGTATGAAAGAACTCACGAAACCAATGGAGAAGGGAGGCCAGGAGCTGAGATTCGACCACAATGCAACCACAATAAAGCGAGTATAACTAGGAGAGTACACACAGCACACAACAGGCCAAGTGTCTATCGACAAATGCCTTTCACAACTGGTAACCAAAATACGCATACTTCATGTGATCTATAACGCCCTCTCAAAACTGCGTCTGGAATCTGCTTCCTTCACTCTCACCCGGGTCGTCCAAATTCCGAACCACCCTCAGACTAAAGGACTTCTTGAAATCTTTCTGATTAGTTCGGCTGCCCTGTGTACCCTCCTGCCCCTGGTCCTCTTGGTTCAAACTCTGCCTTATTAAGTCCTCTAAGTATTCTGTACTTCTTGATCAGTCTTCTCTGGGTCTCCTCTACCTTCAAGTTTAGTTCTTCTAGTTTTTATAACGTCATTTCACTTAAGGACTAACCTAACAGTGAATTTAACTTTCTCTAGTTTCTGGATATTTTTATCCAGGTGAGGGGTATCCATGCTGCTGTTGCTTACTCTATGATAGGTGTAAAATGAGACACTTATAAGACCATGACAGCTGATGCTCTCCCCAGCGTAGTAGAAATACGTACCTTAGTGTTAAATCACTGTTGTATCCAGGGGAAATAAATGCAATGTATACATGTAAGAAACGACAAACCTAGTGAAAGCCGTATCATCGGAAAACGTGTAAACATGGAAAATTCTCTACATGTTGGAAGAATTTCAAGCGTTGACTAAAAGGTATCCGCACTATGCTTTGTATTTAGTATTAAAATGATAATACCAAGCCTAATAAAAAAAGCACGACAGAAACACAGTAGAGAGAAGATTGAAGACAAGAGGCATCGACCGCATATTTCTTGGCTGCAAGGCGACCTTTGACGCTGTTCCCCATATAAAATTGTAAAATAAACTGCACAAGAGAGGCTTAAGCATCTAAGATAATCGAATGGATAAAGAAAATCTTAAAGAAAAAGAAACGGTCATGTTGGGAGGCGACGCCTCGGGATGGGTCAACGTACCCAGCAAGGCTCTACAAGGCTCCGTCCTTGTAACCTAGCAAGGCTCTACAAGGCTCCGTCCTTGTAACCTAGCAAGGCTCTACAAGGCTCCGTCCTTCTAACCTAGCAAGGCTCTACAAGGCTCCGTCCTTCAAACCTAGCAAGGCTCTACAAGGCTCCGTCCTTCTAACCTAGCAAGGCTCTACAAGGCTCCGTCCTTCTAACCTAGCAAGGCTCTACAAGGCTCCGTCCTTCTAGCAAGGCTCTACAAGGCTCCGTCCTTCTAACCTAGCAAGGCTCTACAAGGCTCCGTCCTTCTAACCTAGCAAGGCTCTACAAGGCTCCGTCCTTCTAACCTAGCAAGGCTCTACAAGGCTGCGTCCTTCTAACCTAGCAAGGCTCTACAAGGCTGCGTCCTTCTAACCTAGCAAGGCTCTACAAGGCTCCGTCCTTCTAACCTAGCAAGGCTCTACAAGGCTCCGTTCTTCTAACCTAGCAAGGCTCTACAAGGCTCCGTCCTTCTAACCTAGCAAGGCTCTACAAGGCTCCGTCCTTCTAACCTTGCAAGGCTCTACAAGGCTCCGTCCTTCTAACCTAGCAAGGCTCTACAAGGCTCCGTCCTTGTAACCTAGCAAGGCTCTACAAGGCTCCGTCCTTGTAACCTAGCAAGGCTCTACAAGGCTCCGTCCTTGTAACCTAGCAAGGCTCTACAAGGCTCCGCCCTTGTAACCTAGCAAGGCTCCGCCCTTGTAACCTAGCAAGGCTCTACAAGGCTCCGTCCTTGTAACCTAGCAAGGCTCTACAAGGCTCCGTCCTTGTAACCTAGCAAGGCTCTACAAGGCTCCGTCCTTGTAACCTAGCAAGGCTCTACAAGGCTCCGTCCTTGTAACCTAGCAAGGCTCTACAAGGCTCCGTCCTTGTAACCTAGCAAGGCTCTACAAGGCTCCGTCCTTGTAACCTAGCAAGGCTCTACAAGGCTCCGTCCTTGTAACCTAGCAAGGCTCTACAAGGCTCCGTCCTTCTAACCTAGCAAGGCTCTACAAGGCTCCGTCCTTGTAACCTAGCAAGGCTCTACAAGGCTCCGTCCTTGTAACCTAGCAAGGCTCTACAAGGCTCCGTCCTTCAAACCTAGCAAGGCTCTACAAGGCTCCGTCCTTCTAACCTAGCAAGGCTCTACAAGGCTCCGTCCTTCTAACCTAGCAAGGCTCTACAAGGCTCCGTCCTTCTAACCTAGCAAGGCTCTACAAGGCTCCGTCCTTCTAGCCTAGCAAGGCTCTACAAGGCTGCGTCCTTCTAACCTAGCAAGGCTCTACAAGGCTGCGTCCTTCTAACCTAGCAAGGCTCTACAAGGCTCCGTCCTTCTAACCTAGCAAGGCTCTACAAGGCTCCGTTCTTCTAACCTAGCAAGGCTCTACAAGGCTCCGTCTTTCTAACCTAGCAAGGCTCTACAAGGCTCCGTCCTTCTAACCTTGCAAGGCTCTACAAGGCTCCGTCCTTCTAACCTAGCAAGGCTCTACAAGGCTCCGTCCTTGTAACCTAGCAAGGCTCTACAAGGCTCCGTCCTTGTAACCTAGCATGGCTCTACAAGGCTCCGTCCTTGTAACCTAGCAAGGCTCTACAAGGCTCCGTCCTTGTAACCTAGCAAGGCTCTACAAGGCTCCGTCCTTGTAACCTAGCAAGGCTCTACAAGGCTCCGTCCTTGTAACCTAGCAAGGCTCTACAAGGCTCCGTCCTTGTAACCTAGCAAGGCTCTACAAGGCTCCGTCCTTCTAACCTAGCAAGGCTCTACAAGGCTCCGTCCTTCTAACCTAGCAAGGCTCTACAAGGCTCCGTCCTTCTAACCTAGCAAGGCTCTACAAGGCTCCGTCCTTCTAACCTAGCAAGGCTCTACAAGGCTCCGTCCTTGTAACCTAGCAAGGCTCTACAAGACTCCGTCCTTGTAACCTAGCAAGGCTCTACAAGACTCCGTCCTTGTAACCTAGCAAGGCTCTACAAGGCTCCGTCCTTGTAACCTAGCAAGGCTCTACAAGACTCCGTCCTTGTAACCTAGTAAGGCTCTACAAGGCTCCGTCCTTGTAACCTAGCAAGGCTCTACAAGGCTCCGTCCTTGTAACCTAGCAAGGCTCTACAAGGCTCCGTCCTTGTAACCTAGCAAGGCTCTACAAGGCTCCGTCCTTGTAACCTAGCAAGGCTCTACAAGGCTCCGTCCTTGTAACCTAGCAATACTCTACAAGGCACCGTCCTTGTAACCTAGCAAGGCTCTACAAGGCTCCGTCCTTGAAATCCAATGCCGGAGGTGTCAACACAAAACTAATCAAGAAAATCCAATACGTGAGCAGCGCAAAAACAACTGCAAGACGTCTTGGACAGGTTATAAGGCTGGATGCACAGTTACTGTTGGAATGCCTCCTCAGCAAACCCAAAGTAATACAAATGAGAGAAGGAGAAAGAAAACCAAAACCAACTCATTACATGGGAGAGGAACAACTCACAGCATCAAGATCTAAACAGCGAACATCACACACCATATACTACCAAAAGCACAAACAAACCAACACAAAGAGGAACTACTTACAACATAACCTCTTCCTTGTTAGAAACACTTAATGCTATTTACGGCACGCTCCTAAAAGCCCAATGCATCAGCACTAACGCTCTTCTCAAGAGCTTGCTCCACCAACTTTTAAAGAATTAAGATTAGAATTTTGTCTTTTTTTTTTTAAACATGATTAAGGCAGTAACTGCAAGTGGCGTTAATATTGACGTTTTCCTTTGCAATGTTTATAAATTTTGTTAATTGCATATACTCTATTCACAAAAAATCTTTGCTCAGTTAAAACAGATTCCCTTTATTCCTTGTTATTTAACCTACTAACGACAGATTCAACATGCACTTCGATCTCCCATCTCCCGTTTTCAAAGTACTGACACCTGTCTCTGCCATTATAGTGGAGCTAAAGTTTATTTTGGACAAACAGTTCGATTCCTGAGATAATCACTAATTCGGAAAAACTAGGGCGTAAGTTGAGAGTTAGTGAGGATACTGTAGAGCAGCACTACAGCTGTATCAGGACTCTAGAGCAGCACTGTTATTGTATCAGGACACTGTAGAGCAGCAGTACAGTTGTATCAGGACTCTAGAGCAGCACTACAGTTGTATCAGGACACTGTAGAGCAGCAGTACAGTTGTATCAGGACACTGTAGAGCAACACTACAGTTGTATTAGGACACTGTAGAGCAGCACTACAGTTGTATTAGGACACTGTAGAGCAGCACTACAGCTGTATCAGGACTCTAGAGCAGCACTGTTATTGTATCAGGACACTGTAGAGCAGCAGTACAGTTGTATCAGGACTCTAGAGCAGCACTACAGTTGTATCAGGACACTGTAGAGCAGCAGTACAGTTGTATCAGGACACTGTAGAGCAACACTACAGTTGTATTAGGACACTGTAGAGCAACACTACAGTTGTATTAGGACACTGTAGAGCAACACTACAGCTGTATCAGGACACTGTAGAGCAACACTACAGTTGTATCAGGACACTGTAGAGCAGCACTACAGTTGTATCAGGACACTGTAGAGCAACACTACAGTTGTATCAGGACACTGTAGAGCAGCACTACAGTTGTATCAGGACACTGTAGAGCAACACTACAGTTGTATCAGGACACTGTAGAGCAACACTACAGTTGTATCAGGACACTGTAGAGCAGCACTACAGTTGTATCAGGACACTGTAGAGCAGCACTACAGTTGTATCAGGACACTGTAGAGCAACACTACAGTTGTATCAGGACACTGTAGAGCAGCACTACAGTTGTATCAGGACACTGTAGAGCAACACTACAGTTGTATCAGGACACTGTAGAGCAGCACTACAGTTGTATCAGGACACTGTAGAGCAACACTACAGTTGTATCAGGACACTGTAGAGCAACACTACAGTTGTATCAGGACACTGTAGAGCAACACTACAGTTGTATCAGGACACTGTAGAGCAACACTACAGTTGTATCAGGACACTGTAGAGCAGCACTACAGTTGTATCAGGACACTGTAGAGCAACACTACAGTTGTATCAGGACACTGTAGAGCAACACTACAGTTGTATTAGGACACTGTAGAGCAGCAATACAGCTGTATCAGGACACTAGAACAGTACTACAGTTGTATTAGGACACTGTAGAGCAGCAATACAGCTGTATCAGGACACTAGAACAGTACTACAGTTGTATCAAGACAAAATGAAACGCAATTTTTTACATAGTTGAATTTACATTTTAAGAAGTGTCATCCTACTCCAGCTCATTTCAAAGCCCAAAGCCCAGTCTTATCTAAAGTATACTATCACCTCTGGGATGCCACCCACAACACTCAGACTAACACCCAGGTACTTACTGCTATGTGAACACGGGCAGCAAGTGTATGGAAACAAGACCAACGTTTCCACCCATGCCGGGATCGAGCCATGGACCCTCAGTGTTTGAACCAAGGGCGTTGCCAACCGGAAGCAGCCACTATTTGACATCATGGTACAAAATGCCCGAAATGCTCTGCATATTAAGGGGCTTTCTGCATGCACATTTAAATGTCATTCACCTATGTACAAACATTGTATCATGCTTAAATGAAGAATCTTAATCGACAAAAAATATTACAAATGGTTATAATTATGACTACAATAAGCCAGCGGAAGGCCTCGGCCAGACGACCAAAAGTTCCAACGGCAGGTCATCATCCGACTTAAATCCGCGTCACAAAAAACTTGGCCTGTTTCCTAACAAACTTACCTAACCTTAATTTTAAAACAAGGGAATGTACACACTAGCAAGTCCCACTGCTCATTCCGTACAAAGTGTACGACACATGTTTCCTATGGACCTGACCACGCACCTTTCCCCCTCCCTCACTCCCGCACATGGTGCACACTGTACATAATAAGATATGGGCAGCTCATGGGTATCTTTTTAAGGAATAAAGATACCTATAGACTCATCACTTCAAAGTTAATTCTATTTCATCCACTGTTATATTCGCCTGTTGTGATATTAGAGGTTAAAAGAATAAGCTTCCTAATTATTCCTGGCACAGATAATTACACTCAGCCTAGCAAATATCACATTTTTTTTTAGCACCAATTAATTTTACAGGCTAAGAGTTATCCCACCTCGGCTCATATCAAATTCCAGCACTATCTAAGGTATAAGATTTAAGGAAATATTCCCAACGTTTCCACCCATGCCGGGAATCGAAACACGGACACTCAGTGTATAAGTCATTTTAAATATTACCACCTTCAAATCCACTTACATATATTTTAAATGAGTGTGAAGGAACCTCCACACACTATTCGACTGAAAAAGCCAGCTGTGCAGGGGAAGCATTTCGCCAAAAACGATACCCAAGTGATGCATGTGAGTCTTACTCACGTAATATGTACGCTCTCTCTCACGACCTGTGGATGCTTCAAAGGTCGTGCGTCTCAATTGTCGTATACTAGACTAAGTCAAGGTCTGAGTGAAACGTCGCATTATAGGTTTCCCCTTTTAAACATCATTATTGATGCACTTCATTTCAATATGGCTAAGAACATGCTAATTAGAGAAGCCATCTATTACAACATTAATGAGAAAGAAATGAATGCACAATTATTTCGTATTATACCTCACACTGATTCTTTAGTAAATGACGAAGTTGATAATTCAGAAAGGAGAAAAAACATATATCCTGGCCTTCTTCAACCATTGAAAAATATAATCAGTAATGTTAATGAAGTCGAGTGTCATACTGGCAGACTATGGCGACATTAATGACAGACTACAATATCATCATCAATGTCATCAGACTGACAGATGTAGGAAAAAAGGTAACAGAAGCAATTAGTGGGACATTTATAGTGGCTGCATAATAAACATCTCATTAATAAATGCTTCATTCATTATTTGCTCTTGTGTCATTTTAAATTAACACATTATAAGAAATATAATTAACATTTATGCAGATTAACAGACAGGCTTAGGTTAACAAATACAAGAGGAAGAATAAAGGCCTAGGTTAGGTGACAAGTATGTGCAGTATATGGTAGACTAACAATTACAAGATGATGTACAATGTTAAATATGCAGTTGGCCTTATAATCACTTTCTTGAATATTATGTGCTTGGTTGTCCACCTACTGGGGAATATACAGAGGCTCTGCTTGAATAATGAAATTAGGAACTGAGAAAACATTCTAAATTTGCTTTTGATTGATAACATACAGTTGTATCAGTGACTTTACTGTATAAATATTTCCTAGTGAACTCCATAATAATCTTATGTTGTCTGGTCTAATTGCTAGGTAGGTACGTGTGTGTGTGTGTGTGTTCTGCCACTACCGTCTACCGGATAGTTATATGGTGCATATAAACAAGTCTCTTCGGTAGAAAATTTTCTTTTTCCACCTTTCCAACAAAAATTAGCACCATCCACACTTCTTTTCTCCCCACACCAGGTCAACAACCCTCCCCACACCAGGTCAACAACCCTCCCCACACCAGGTCAACAACCCTCCCCACACCAGGTCAACAACCCTCCCCACACCAGGTCAACAACCCTCCCCACACCAGGTCAACCCTCCCCACACCAGGTCAACAACCCTCCCCACACCAGGTCAACCCTCCCCACACCAGGTCAACAACCCTCCCCACACCAGGTCAACAACCCTCCCCACACCAGGTCAACAACCCTCCCCACACCAGGTCAACAACCCTCCCCACACCAGGCCAAAACCCCTCCCCACACAAGGTCAACAACTCTTCCCACACCAAGTCAACAACCCTCCCCACACCAGGCCAAAACCCCTCCCCACACCAGGTCAACAACTCTCCCCACACCAGGTCAACAACCCTCCCCACACCAGGTCAACAACCCTCCCCACACCAGGTCAACAACCCTCCCCACACCAGGTCAACAACCCTCCCCACACCAGGCCAAAACCCCTCCCCACACATGGTCAACAACTCTCCCCACACCAAGTCAACAACCCTCCCCACACCAGGCCAAAACCCCTCCCCACACCAGGTCAACAACCCTCCCTACACCAAGTCAACAACCCTCCCCACACCAGGCCAAAACCCCTCCCCACATCAGGTCAACAACCCTCCCCACACCAGGTCAACAACCCTCCCCACACCAGGCCAACACCCGTCCCCACACCAGGCCAAAACCCCTCCCCACATCAGGTCAACAACCCTCCCCACACCAGGCCAAAACCCCTCCCCACACCAGGCCCAAACCCCTCCCCACATCAGGTCAACCACCCTCCCCACACCAGGCCAACACCCCGCCCCACACCAGGCCAAAACCCCTCCCCACATCAGGTCAACAACCCTCCCCACACCAGGCCAACAACCCTCCCCACACCTGGCCAACACCCTTCCCCACACCAGGTCAACAACCCTCCCACATTTTCATCTAGTGTAAGCCTTGTTTATCTCCTCTACCCCCACACTATATTAACTACGAGAAACGATCCACCTTTCCTTTATCTACTCATCTCTCCAGGAAGTCTGCATATAATACCTCCCTATCCTTCTCACTATTTTTCCAATTCGCGTCCCCTGTCCCTCATAAGAGTACAATAACATAGGAGCACTGCGGTAGGCCTACTGACCCATGCTGTATATAGTGTTTTTCATACACTAGCCTTCTACCAAAGTAGCATGGCCCCTCCCGCCCCACCCCGAAAAAAAAATCATTATTCAATAGATGGCTTATCATTTTTCCAATCTCATTTTAAAGTAACCTAAAATCTAAATTTTAATAACTTTAATTTGCATTTTGTTCTACTCATCTACTACTCTGTTGGTATCCTTTATAAATCCTGATTTATCCGACTTTTATCCATCACTCCGCGATCGATCTTGGTCAGATATTCTTAGCGCCCTATTTGCATTATTGTATATACGTACTCTGTATAAACCTGTCTTCAACGTATATGCTTCAATCAAACGTAAGAGTCTTTATACAATATATTAATTTTGTAATCTTTCTCAATTTTCTCCCGCGTGTTTATATTAATTATATAGTAGGGAGAGCAGGACTGAACCGCATAAGCTGATTCTTTACAAACGATATACAGATGCGCAGAATAACCTTTTAAACTCCTAGTGCCTGTACTTTTTGATATACTGTAAATTAGAGCAGTCTCTTAGTCTTATTACACACGCTTCGTCACTGTTGTCTTGGATTCAGATTTATGCTTAATATGACTTCCAAGGAATTTTCATATGCTATATGATCAAGCTGTATATCACCTGTATATCGCACTTTTCCAAGATGAGCTGTTCCTGCCACTATTGTCCAATTTTAAGACTACTTTGCTCCCCTTACCGGGCCTATTTCCTCCTTTCCCTCCTCCCTTTCTTCCGAACCTCCCTCAACTCTTTCCAATCCTTCCTTTCCTCCATTCCTCCACCCGCCCCGTTCCCCGCCCTTCCCTTGTACACTTAATCCTCCTGGCGAGAACAATGCTATCAGGTTAAGCCAGATGATCCAGTTGGTCCTTGCAATACTACACCTACACCTAAACACACACACACACACACACACACACACACACACACACACACACACACACACACACACACACACACACTGTAAACTGATAAAATACTGAAAGTGTCGGACAAAGACCTAGGAGCTACGATTAAAAAAAATGGCTACCGGAAGATCATATCAACGACGTTGTAAAAAACTCCTATGGTACACTGTCGAATTATAAATCTGCTTTCAAATACGTCGAAGAAGAAATGCTGAAAAATGCGATAACATATAATGTCATAAAAGAACAGAAAATATTGATAAGGATTTCTTAGCATCTGCAACAAGGGTAACACGAGGCCCCAGTTTTAAATTGAGGAAAAAAAAAGAGTGAAGCCTAAGGCATGCTAGAATTTTTTTTCTTCACAAACAGTGGGTGAAAAATAAAATGATCTGAGAGAAGTAGTAAATGCTACAACCAGTGAACATGGAAAAAATGCATTTCGGTGGCTGAGTGATCCGAGACATTCATGCCAGTATCTCAAGAAGCACAGCCTCCTAAATGTCAATGGACGCAAGAGGAACAGTTCAGGGTGGACATAAAATTCTCATTTAACAAAATATAAAAAATATGTATACGTGTGTGTATGCATGTTTGTGAACATCAAAATGGTATAAAATACCGACAGGTTGGTAGGTAAGACACAAAGACAACAGTTAGGCAACTTTATTCCGAAACGTTTCGCCTACACAGTAGACTTCTTCAGTCGAATACAGAAAGTAGGAAGGAACAGTAGAGATGTGAAGACGATGTAATCAGTCCATCACCCTTGAAGTCGTAGAATTTGAGGTTCAGTCCCTCAGCCTGGAGAGTTCAGTTCCATAGTCAGGAACTATCTGAAGATCAAGCGACAGTGCGGAGACTTAAATACTGTCGGAAGGAGAGGTGCAGAGTAGTAGTAGTAGTGAGAATGTAGCCACTGAGAGGTCAGGTCCCTCTCAGATCCAACACTTGGACAACCCTTTCAAGTGAGAACCGTTGGATCTGAGAGGGACCTGACCTCTCAGTGGCTACATTCTCACTACTACTACTACTCTGCACCTCTCCTTCCGACAGTATTTAAGTCTCCGCACTGTCGCTTGATCTTCAGATAGTTCCTGACTATGGAACTGAACTCTCCAGGCTGAGGGACTGACAACCTCAAATTCTACGACTTCAAGGGTGATGGACTGATTACATCGTCTTCACATCTCTACTGTTCCTGCCTACTTTCTGTATTCGACTGAAGAAGCCTACTGTGTAGGCGAAACGTTTCGGAATAAAGTTGCCTAACTGTTGCCTTTGTGTCTTACCTACCATGCATGTTTGTGCATATTTACGGTTGTGCACTTTCAAGTATGTTAGCAACTGTGTATATGAGAATGTATGCACGCATGTATGTCAGTTTTTTTTTACATACGTGTGCAGACGTTCTTATGCATATGTGTGTGCATATGCATACTTTTGCATATGTGTATGCATATGCATATTTTTGCATATGTATATGCATGGATGGGCATAATTATGCATTAATGTACACTCATTACCACTTCATTAGTTACACCCTTCTGGTCCTGGATAGGGCTCCCCTTTGCCTCCACAACAACGTTGATTCTTCGTGGCAAGGATTCAACAAGGTGCCGGAAGCATTCCTTAGAGATTCTGGTCCTTGCTGACATAACATTACACACGTATTGAAGATATGTCGGCTGTACATTCATGCTACGAATCTTCCCCATTAGGCTGAGATCCGGTGACTGCGGAGGCCACTTTAGTACACTGAACTCTGTCATGTTTGTGAAACCATCGCGAGATAACATGTAATTTGTAACATGGCGCGTCATCGTGCTGGAAGTAGCCACTGGAACATGAATAGACTGTGGCACATGGTCAGCAACAAAACTCAGGTAGGCTGTGGGATATAAACGATGCTCAATTGGTATTTGGGGTGTGTGTGACAGGAAAACATTTCTTACACCATGACACCTCTACCATCAGCCTGAACCTTTGACATAAGGAAGAATGGATCCATGGATTCATGTTGGATATGCCAAATTTTGACCCTGTCACGCAGCAGAAATCGCGATTCAGAGACCAGTTTACGTTTTTAAAATATTTAAGTGTTCAGTTTTGGCGAGCCTGTGCCCACTGTAGCCTAAGTTTCCTGTTCTTAGCTGACAGAAGTGCAACCCGGTGTGATCTGTTGCTATAGCCCATACACTTCAAGGTCCGACGTGTTGTGCATTCAGGGATGCTCTTCTGCATACCACTGTTGTACTGCGTGGTTATTTGTGTTACGGTCGCCTTCCTGTCAGTCTGAACCGGTCTGGCCTTTCTACTCTTCTCTCTTTCATTAACAAGGAGTTTAGACTCACAGAACTGTTGTGCTTGAAAATTCTAGGAGATAACCAGTTGGAGATACTTAAAACACCCAGTCTGGCATCAAGTCATTCCACAGTCTAAGTCACTTAGATCACATTTCTTACCCATTCTGATGTTCAGCCTGAAAAATAACAACCTCTTGACCACGTCTGTATGCTTTTAGACACTGAGGTTCTGCCACGTTATTGACAATTAACGAGCAGGTGTACTTGTCTACCTAATTAAGTGGCCACTGTGTAGAACTATGTATGTATATGTATGCATATATTCACATGTTAACATACTGTTTATATATATACACATATATATATATATATATATATATATATATATATATATACATACATTATATATATATATATATATATATATATATATATATATATATATATATATATATATATATATAATATATATATAATATATATATATATATATATATATATATATATATATATATATATATATATATTTATGTTAATATACAGTCCTGAAGGTAGGAAGTACAGTACCTGAACTTTGCAGGAGGTCTGAGAATGCTGCTTTTCAGAGGGTCATCTCTGTCATTATGTCAGAGCCCTTCTGAGAAGACAGCAATTGAATGAATGATGGTTAAAAAGTTTCTTTTTTTTATCACCTTACCTCAATCGGAGACGGCCGGTGTATTTAAAACAAAAAAGCAAATTAGAAGCTACAAAAAGTAATAAAATATTAATTCTAAGTAAGACACTAACACTGACAGCAAAAATAATGACTTCTTCAGTTATCCAAAGATTCCAAGTTATCTATAACTGTTGCATTTTTTGCATTAATTTTTTTTCTTCACAGTTTAAACTCTCATCCTTTTCACGAAATACATCAGCATTAATGATCAGAAGTCGATCAGAAGAGTTATTCGTCATTTACTGAAAAGAAATCAATATCATACTTATTAAATTTGACAAACTGAGACTTAGGCAGCCCAATAACAAGGCGAAGAATGCTTAAAAAAAAAATAAAAAAAGGTAATGCTAAAGGTTTGAAGCCGATCAGAGGCATTCTCCGATTATCACCTGGTTTCCATAAATTCAAAATAAGATGCATCGGCTGATGCCATTCAAGAGTAATATACTCGAGTATATTTTACTTGATTCAACGGGGGTGTGGGCGGGGGAGGAATCATTATTTTACATATAAAACTGGCAAAAGAGAACCGTCACTCTTGCATTTCACTCTCCGCCGTCGACGAAATAGAAGGCACCTTTTTGAATGTTTAAAGCCAAGCAGCAAAGGCTTTTACAAGTTATCAGACCCGTTTTAGGGATCTCTAAATAATACAACATAGGTCATAGAACACTTGCACATGCCAATAGTTTTAACTTTCTTTCATCACAGTACACCAGCGTTTATAATTTTAAGTTAACCAATCGGATGAGGCATTCTCATGTCATAAATTAAATAAAAAAAAGAAACTTTGGCTGAAGAAAAAAGAAAAATTATGGAAGCACTTCAGGTACACTTTCAGGGATACCTAATTACGGGTATATGATGGACAAAATTAAATACATTTCGGTTACTGTAGCTACAAATAATAATACCAGTCCAGCTTTTCCCTACCACCCCTTCACTCACACCAACACACTAGCTACCCACATCACGCTATCCATCCACTCGTTACCCTCATCCACCACCCACCCGCTACCCTCATCCGCACAACTCATCTCAACCCCATTCTCCAGTGGCTTCCTTAGCGGATTATCTTGTGAGGATATAAGGCGATTACAACCACTGAGTCTAACCTATCACTATCACAGGCAGCCCAGGACGCAACATTCAACACGCCATGATAACCACCCAGGTTGACACTGCGAGGATGAAATATTCAACACACCATGATAACCACCCAGGTTGACACTGCCCAGGATGAAACATTCAACACACCATGATAACCACCCAGGTTGACACTGCGAGGATGAAACATTCAACACGCCATGATAACCACCCAGGTTGATACTGCCCAGGATGAAACATTCAACACACCATGATAACCACCCAGGTTGACACTGCCCAGGATGAAACATTCAACACACCATGATAACCACCCAGGTTGACACTGCCCAGGATGAAACATTCAACACACCATGATAACCACCCAGGTTGATACTGCGAGGATGAAATATTCAACACACCATGATAACCACCCAGGTTGACACTGCCCAGGATGAAACATTCAACACACCATGATAACCACCCAGGTTGAAACTGCGAGGATGAAACATTCAACACACCATGATAACCACCCAGGTTGACACTGCCCAGGATGAAACATTCAACACACCATGATAACCACCCAGGTTGATACTGCCCAGAATGAAACATTCAACACACCATGATAACCACCCAGGTTGATACTGCCCAGGATGAAACATTCAACACACCATGATAACCACCCAGGTTGATACTGCCCAGGATGAAACATTCAACACACCATGATAACCACCCAGGTTGACACTGCCCAGGATGAAACATTCAACACGCCATGATAACCACCCAGGTTGACACTGCCCAGGATGAAACATTCAACACGCCATGATAACCACCCAGGTTGATACTGCCCAGGATGAAACATTCAACACACCATGATAACCACCCAGGTTGACACTGCCCAGGATGAAACATTCAACACGCCATGATAACCACCCAGGTTGATACTGCCCAGGATGAAACATTCAACACGCCATGATAACCACCCAGGTTGACACTGCCCAGGATGAAACATTCAACACGCCATGATAACCACCCAGGTTGATACTGCCCAGGATGAAACATTCAACACACCATGATAACCACCCAGGTTGACACTGCCCAGGATGAAACATTCAACACGCCATGATAACCACCCAGGTTGATACTGCCCAGGATGAAACATTCAACACGCCATGATAACCACCCAGGTTGACACTGCCCAGGATGAAACATTCAACACGCCATGATAACCACCCAGGTTGATACTGCCCAGGATGAAACATTCAACACACCATGATAACCACCCAGGTTGACACTGCCCAGGATGAAACATTCAACACGCCATGATAACCACCCAGGTTGATACTGCCCAGGATGAAACATTCAACACACCATGATAACCACCCAGGTTGACACTGCGAGGATGAAACATTCAACACACCATGATAACCACCCAGGTTGATACTGCCCAGGATGAAACATTCAACACGCCATGATAACCACCCAGGTTGATACTGCCCAGGATGAAACATTCAACACACCATGATAACCACCCAGGTTGACACTGCGAGGATGAAACATTCAACACACCATGATAACCACCCAGGTTGATACTGCCCAGGATGAAACATTCAACACGCCATGATAACCACCCAGGTTGATACTGCCCAGGATGAAACATTCAACACACCATGATAACCACCCAGGTTGATACTGCCCAGGATGAAACATTCAACACACCATGATAACCACCCAGGTTGATACTGCCCAGGATGAAACATTCAACACACCATGATAACCACCCAGGTTGATACTGCCCAGGATGAAACATTCAACACACCATGATAACCACCCAGGTTGATACTGCGAGGATGAAACATTCAACACGCCATGATAACCACCCAGGTTGATACTGCCCAGGATGAAACATTCAACACGCCATGATAACCACCCAGGTTGATACTGCGAGGATGAAACATTCAACACGCCATGATAACCACCCAGGTTGATACTGCCCAGGATGAAACATTCAACACGCCATGATAACCACCCAGGTTGATACTGCGAGGATGAAACATTCAACACGCCATGATAACCACCCAGGTTGATACTGCCCAGGATGAAACATTCAACACACCATGATAACCACCCAGGTTGATACTGCCCAGGATGAAACATTCAACACACCATGATAACCACCCAGGTTGACACTGCGAGGATGAAACATTCAACACGCCATGATAACCACCCAGGTTGACACTGCGAGGATGAAATATTCAACACACCATGATAACCACCCAGGTTGATACTGCGAGGATGAAATATTCAACACACCATGATAACCACCCAGGTTGACACTGCGAGGATGAAACATTCAACACACCATGATAACCACCCAGGTTGACACTGCGAGGATGAAACATTCAACACACCATGATAACCACCCAGGTTGATACTGCGAGGATGAAACATTCAACACGCCATGATAACCACCCAGGTTGATACTGCCCAGGATGAAATATTCAACACACCATGATAACCACCCAGGTTGATACTGCCCAGGATGAAACATTCAACACACCATGATAACCACCCAGGTTGATACTGCCAGGATGAAACATTCAACACACCATGATAACCACCCAGGTTGATACTGCCCAGGATGAAACATTCAACACACCATGATAACCACCCAGGTTGATACTGCGAGGATGAAACATTCAACACGCCATGATAACCACCCAGGTTGACACTGCCCAGGATGAAACATTCAACACACCATGATAACCACCCAGGTTGATACTGCCAGGATGAAACATTCAACACACCATGATAACCACCCAGGGTGATACTGCCCAGGATGAAACATTCAACACACCATGATAACCACCCAGGTTGATACTGCCAGGATGAAACATTCAACACACCATGATAACCACCCAGGTTGATACTGCCCAGGATGAAACATTCAACACACCATGATAACCACCCAGGGTGATACTGCCCAGGATGAAACATTCAACACACCATGATAACCACCCAGGGTGATACTGCCCAGGATGAAACATTCAACACACCATGATAACCACCCAGGTTGATACTGCCAGGATGAAACATTCAACACACCATGATAACCACCCAGGTTGATACTGCCCAGGATGAAACATTCAACACACCATGATAACCACCCAGGTTGATACTGCCAGGATGAAACATTCAACACACCATGATAACCACCCAGGGTGATACTGCCCAGGATGCAACACTGATACATTCATCGTTTGTTCCACTGAACAAATGAAATATATTTTAAGACATACAAGAGAGAGAGAGAGAGAGAGAGAGAGAGAGAGAGAGAGAGAGAGAGAGAGAGAGAGAGAGAGACAGAGAGAGAGAGAGAGAGAGAGAGAGAGAAACTCGTACAAACCAACAGATCTCCGTACAGACAAGGAAGCTCTAACATAGTAAGGGTCATATAGCGCCTGAGGAATGAGAGGTAGTCAGGTACGATCCAAGGAAAAGGAGGGGGTAACTCCAGTTCCTAGGATCAAGGATCAAGAGCCCTTCGCAAGGATCAAAGCACCTTTTCTGATAAAATAACTTAATTACGACGTAAACCACTCAGTGGGTAGACTAAGTAACAACACCGAGGTTATTGAGTCTTCAGTGCTTAACACGAGTCTTCAGTGTACAAAAATAGTAGTGTATAACAAGAGTCTTCAGTGTATAACAAGAGTCTCCAGTGTATAAGAGTCTTTAGTGAATAACAAGAGTCTTTCAGTGCGCTCTGCGACTCCCGTAAATTACATATACGGAATAACCAATACAGACAGAACATTGCATAATAGTGAATTCGCGTAAAGAGAGTCCCCATAAAGCGAGAGAGACCTGGTACTGACCACCTTCCACTACACACAATCACTATCCTCCCACTGTCCACCACACCCAAGCATTGTCCTTCCAAAATCAACTCCTTTAGCCAATCTTCAACTGCTTATTCCTCCATCCACCGGTCCACCTGTCGGAAAAGTTGCCTGCATAAAATTATTGGGACACCTGTCTGTACACGTGCCGGTCCATCCGTCAGATGACCCGTCGATCGGAACGTCAGATTACCCGTCAATCGGACCGTCAGATCACCCTTCGATCAATGAACCTACTGTCCCACAAGTTCCTCTCACCAACGGTCCACTCACAAACAACAAACTCAAGGGATAACAACACAAACATACACAACATTAAATTGTATGATCTTGTTATTTTATGATGTGCGAGTGTGATCCCAATTATTAAAATAACTAATCAGAATTTTCCGCGCGTGAAAGATGAGTTCGTCAGCGTGAAATTGGTTCGGTTAACAAGCTAGCCAATTAACGCTCCCTTAGCCGACAGAGCTGAGTTTGGATTGGACAAGGGGAAGGTACCGCTGATGAGCCAAGGTGTTGCCCGAGATTGGTACAACTTGGCAACTGTCAAGAATTAATCTTTAAGAATCTAACAGTGATCAAATGAACTTCTGGCTTTTTATATAGTATATATTATTCAGGCGTTCTTGTGTCCTTCTGATGTTTTTGTGCCTTTCGGACGTTCTTGTGCCCTTCTAACGTTTTTGTGTCCTAACGTTCGTGTGCCCTTCTTGTGCTATATTTTTCAGGTGTTCTTGTGAACGCCTGGAGTAATCTGTTCATATATGAAGTAACTTGTGCATACTGTGAATAATTTATTCACGTTTGGAGTAGATCTTTCTCCACTGGAATGACACTCGTACACGTTAAAAACTTAAACACAGATGAAAGATAAAAGTCACAACCGCTATTAACGTACAATTCGGAGAGGAAACTTGAGACACAGATCACTCTTGTGGCCTGCAACGTCTTGTGTTGCACGGCAAGGGTTGTGGCCTCCTAGAGACCGTCTAGTTGTACGTGAGTAGTATACAATACCGACAAGATGTATACTTATAACATCGATCTCAGTTCCTAGTTTATCGATGTACGTCTCTCAGTGCACTGGCAAGTGTTTTAAGTTTCAGAACACAACTTACTTTTTCCTCACCTCTTCACTTGACGTGTCCTCTGATTCTCTCTCTCTCTCTCTCTGCACCTGCCATGTTACCCGACTTCTCTTCTAGTTCACTCTACGCCTCTCTCTCTCTCTCAGACTTCAACTGATAATTGAAACGTCGACTGAGGTTTCCTTTCCAAATTGTGGAATAAGAGTGCAACGTACTCACCCTCTTAACACTTGCTGGGGGAACCTTCCTAAGCTCTTTCAAAGCGAGTGCTTTGATGTCAGAGCTGCAATCAGGAGAGATCATTTACTTCTTTGTTCACGTGCCAACTTCAAACTCCGCCAGCGCATGATTCTCTTTTCAGAACTTGGAGAGAATCGTTCGCCGCTCTAAAGCGGTGATGCCCGCTGATGCGGCCAGACTAAACATCGACCCGGTGCTGGTTTCGGGTAAGGGCAAAGAGGGTAGTTACCCACGGGGCCAGGTCCTGGACCAGGCCGCCGACCTCATCAGTCATGCTATTTTGGCTAGCAACAAACAGTCCAGTATAAGCAACACACGGCAGTAAAAGTCACATCCTTAGAACCAACAACATCCCTACAGTCAGTATCATTAATTTCAGTAAATTCACCAAGAATAACATCCACAGGCTCAGTGTTAACAAGAACCCAGTCCTGGTGAGGTAGTCACCAGCGACTCTCCAGGATTACCAAAACTGTTGTCCAGAGGGCTGAGGAAGGGTTGTTGAGGTGGTTCGGACATGTAGAGAGAATGGAGCGAAACAGAATAACTTCAAGAGTGTATCAGTCTGTAGTGGAAGGAAGGCGGGGTAGGGGTCGGCCTAGGAAGGGTTGGAGGGAGGGGGTAAAGGAGGTTTTGTGTGCGAGGGGCTTGGACTTCCAGCAGGCATGCGTGAGCGTGTTTGATAGGAGTGAATGGAGACAAATGGTTTTTAATACTTGACGTGCTGTTGGAGTGTGAGCAAAGTAACATTTATGAAGGGATTCAGGGAAACCGGCAGGCCGGACTTGAGTCCTGGAGATGGGAAGTACAGTGCCTGCACTCTGAAGGAGGGGTGTTAATGTTGCAGTTTAAAAACTGTAGTGTAAAGCACCCTTCTGGCAAGACAGTGATGGAGTGAATGATGGTGAAAGTTTTTCTTTTTCGGGCCACCCTGCCTTGGTGGGAATCGGCCAGTGTGATAATAAAAAAATAAAAAAAAAAAATATATATATATATATATATATATATATATATATATATATATATATATATATATATATATATATATATATATATATATATATATATTGATTTAGATAAATGGAGAACAATGAAATACTGAAACATGTTTATCCTGGAATGTATGTATGTTGTACAATTCACAAATCACCCGAGCGGTGCAATCATCCATCACATTTCACAGAAAAAAATGTCCTGACATTCACAAATTGTCGCCAACATCAGAGAGCAGCAAAGGGAATATTTTGCAACTAGCCACACCAATCATGGCACCCAGAACTAAGGTACCCACACTAGTTAGGAAAAAAAAAAAAGTTTGTTCCCTAGGCAAAGCCTGGTCGTGTACACTGTACTCACAGCCAAAAAAAATATATATACAATAAAAGCCACGAACATAATCACTCAACACACAGTTTCATACAAAGTTAATATAACTGATGTAAAAAAGGGCCTAGCGTCAGGAGGAATAAAATCCACGAGAAAGAAATGGGCGAAGATTAAAGCAAAGATGTAAAGCCTACTATTTGTTATTGAGAAATTTTGGGATATAAGAAATGACCAGAATACTATACAGTGGTAGTGAGGAATGTTAAGCTAAAACAGCCACAAATGTACGTAGTGGCAGTGAGGCAAGCTAGGCTAAAAACAACCACAAATGTACATAGTGGCAGTGAGGTAAGCTAGGCTAAAAACAACCACAAATGTACGTAGTGGCAGTGAGGTAAGCTAGGCTAAAAACAACCACAAATGTACGTAGTGGCAGTGAGGTAAGCTAGGCTAAAAACAACCACAAATGTACGTAGTGGCAGTGAGGTAAGCTAGGCTAAAAACAACCACAAATGTACGTAGTGGCAGTGAGGTAAGCTAGGCTAAAAACAACCACAAATGTACGTAGTGGCAGTGAGGTAAGCTAGGCTAAAAACAACCACAAATGTACATAGTGGCAGTGAGGTAAGCTAGGCTAAAAACAACCACAAATGTACATAGTGGCAGTGAGGTAAGCTAGGCTAAAAACAACCACAAATGTACGTAGTGGCAGTGAGGTAAGCTAGGCTAAAAACAACCACAAATGTACGTAGTGGCAGTGAGGTAAGCTAGGCTAAAAACAACCACAAATGTACGTAGTGGCAGTGAGGTAAGCTAGGCTAAAAACAACCACAAATGTACGTAGTGGCAGTGAGGTAAGCTAGGCTAAAAACAACCACAAATGTACATAGTGGCAGTGAGGTAAGCTAGGCTAAAAACAACCACAAATGTACGTAGTGGCAGTGACGTATGCTAGGCAACAAAATAAAGCAGAAATAGAAGCGAATTTTAGCTTCCTTTCAAAATACAGAGATGACAAAAAACATTCAAGCAAATTTACAAAATATGTTAGAACTAATACAAAACTACACTAGTATTATATATGAGGGTCCGAAGATACGCGAGAGCATTCACTATAGAAAAAAAAGAGTGAAGGCAATATTAATGTTAAAAGAGGGGAAACGGGGAAAAAAATAACCACAAAGAAGTTAATCAAAGTTAAAAGAAAACTAAGAAAAGATAACTTGATACAAGCAAGCGAGAGACCATAGTTTACAAACCAGGGGCCAAACGACATTAAAAGAGAATTTCTCTACAAACAGAGTGCTTGCCAGCTGGAAGGTTCGCCAGCCGGAGTGGCATCAGGGTAAGTGGTCTGTAAGATCTGAAAAGGAGGTCTCTAAGATCTGAAAATGTGTCTGGAAGGAGACCTGAAAAGGGGGGTAGGTCTGGAAAGTCTCGAAAAGTCTGGAAAGTAGTCTGGAAGGTCTGGTAAATCGTCTGTAAGGTTTGGAAAGTCGTCTGGAAGGTCTAGAAAGTCGTCTGGAAGGTAAACAAAATGCGCTACTCTTGAGGTCACCTCACAATTTATACTGACTTGATGCTGGCGACGGTCTCTTGATCCCAGAAAAAGGAGCTACCCCTCTCATTTTTTTTCATTAAACCGTATTATCTCCGTAAAACATTCCACGACCCGTACGGGTTTGCGCTTCCCCATACACCACAACACAATACAGGACGCTGTACACTATCGCAAGATGATTAAGATACCATATGAGGTTTATGGCATTTATTAAGACGATATTTCGTCCACCAGCGGACTTTATAAGAACATAAGAACGAAGGAACACTGCAGAAGGCCTACTGGCCCATGCGAGGCAGGTCCAAGTCTCCTACCGGCTTAAGCCAATGCACCCAACCTAGTCAGGTCAGGTCACATTGACTTAAGGGAGGAACACGGCAACCGACCTGGTAGCACAAGCTATCAGGTCTAACTCACACCCACCCACATCCACTCATGTATTTATCCAACCTATTTTTAAAGCTACACAACGTTCTGGCCTCTATAACGGTACTTGGGAGTTTGTTCCACTCATCCACAACTCTATTACCAAACCAGTACTTTCCTATATCCTTCCTGAATCTGAATTTTTCCAACTTAAAACCATTGCTGCGAGTCCTGTCTAGGCTAGATATTTTCAGCACACTATTTACATCCCCTTTATTTATTCCTGTCTTCCATTTATACACCTCAATCATATCCCCCCTAATTCTACGTCTTTCTAGAGAGTGCAGATTCAGGGCCCTTAGTCTATCCTCATAGGGAAGGTTTCTGATACATGGGATCAACTTTGTCATCCTCCTTTGTACATTTTCCAGAGAATTTATATCCATTCTGTAATAAGGTGACCAAAACTGTGCAGCATAATCTAAATGAGGCCTAACCAAGGATGTATAGAGTTGAAGAACAACCTGAGGACTCCTATTATTTATGCTTCTTGATATGAAGCCAAGGATTCTATTAGCTTTATTGCGAACACTTATGCACTGTTGTCTTGGTTTCAGATTACTGCTAACCAGAACTCCTAAATCTTTTTCGCAATCCGTAATATTAAGATCTACATTATTTAGTTTATATGTGGCATGGTTATTGTCCTGTCCAACATTTAGAACTTTGCATTTGTCTATATTAAACTGCATCTGCCACTTCTCCGACCACTGCATCAGTCTATTCAAATCTTCCTGGAGTGCTCGAATGTCCTCGTCAGAATGAATTCGACGGCCTATTTTGGTGTCATCGGCAAACTTGCCGATGTCGCTCTTTATGCCCTCATCTATGTCGTTTATGTAGATTGTGAACAGCAGGGGGCCCAACACTGACCCCTGTGGAACACCGCTCGTGACACTTCCCCACTCTGATTTCTCCCCATTTATGCAAACTCTCTGCTGCCTATTTGTCAACCATGCCTCTATCCAGGAAAAAATTTCTCCTCCTATTCCATGTGCTTTAATTTTCCTCAATAGTCTCTGATGTGGGACCCTGTCAAAAGCCTTACTGAAGTCCATATACACAATATCATATTCATTACCATGATCTACCTCCTCAAATACCTTAGTGAAAAAAGTTAATAAATTCGTAAGGCAGGAACGCCCCTTTGTAAAACCATGCTGAGATTCGTTGATTAATTTATGCTTTTCAAGGTGGCTACGAACTGCCTCGGCAATTATTGATTCCATAAATTTTCCCACTATGGAGGTTAGGCTTATTGGTCTATAGTTAGAAGCTAAGGACCTGTCACCTGTTTTGAAAATAGGTATCACATTTGCCATTTTCCACTTATCTGGCACCATGCCAGTTTGTAGTGATATGTTGAAAAGATAAGCCAAAGGTGTGCTAGCTCCTCTTTACATTCCTTTAGAACCCTTGCATACAGTTCATCAGGGCCTGGGGATTTGTTAGGTTTTAATTTATCTATTTGCCTAAGGACCATGTCACTTGTGACCCTAATAGTGCACAGTTTATTATCGTCCTGTTCTACATAATTTATCATTACTGGAATATCGCTGGTATCCTCCTGTGTAAAAACTGAGAGGAAGTATGTGTTAAAAATTCTACACATTTCCTTATCACTCTCAGTGAGCTGACCCGAGGAACTTTTGAGTGGGCCTATCTTGTCCCTGATCTTACTTCTGTATACCTGAAAGAATCCTTTTGGGTTAGTCTTCGATTCTCTTGCAACTTTAACCTCATAATCTCTTTTTGCTTTTCTAATTCCCTTTTTTATTTCTCTCTTTAACTGAATATATCGATTTCTCAATTGCCCCTCTCCTCTTTTGATTTGCCTATATATGCCTCTCTTTTGACCAATCAGATATTTTAATCTATTGTTCATCCATTTAGGATCATTTTTGTTTGATCTGATTTCCCTATTTGGAACATAATTTGACTGAGCAGCTAGAACTATGCCCTGGAAAGCATCATATCGGCAACCATCACCACCTACCTGACCCTTAGTCAGGTCATTCCAGTTCAGCCCACCTAAGTAATTTTTCAGTCCTATGAAATCAGCCAAGCGAAAGTCAGGGACGGAGACTTGATTGCCATTATTAGGGGAATTCCATGATATATTAAAACTGAGTGATTTGTGATCACTTTCCCCAAGCTCATCATTAACCTCAAGATTATTAATTAGTGTTTCCCTACTGGCAAGAACCAAGTCAAGGAGGTTATTTCCCCTAGTTGGCTCTGTCACAAACTGTTTTAAAAAACAATCCTGGATCGTATCAAGCAAGTCACCTGACTCTAAATTTCCTGTCAAATTGCTCCAGTCAATCTGTCTATAGTTGAAATCTCCCATTAGCACAACATTTTCGTATGTAGATGCCTTACGAATTTCGTCCCATAGAAGTTTACTGCACTCCCTATCAAGATTTGGGGCCCTGTAAATCACACCCAAAATTAGTTTTTCTCGGCCCTCGAGAAGCTGTAACCAAACAGATTCAGTGGCTGACGCTTCTAATTTAATATCTTGTCTAACACAACAATTTAAATTGTCTCTGACATACATCGCTACTCCACCACCTTTCCTGTTGACCCTGTCAGTGTGGAATAATTTATAGCCTTGTATGTGACATTCAGAGGGCATCTCTCTATCTTTCAGATTGAGCCAGGTCTCTGTTATAGCAATAATATCTATGTTTCCTGCACTTGCAATTAATCTTAGCTCATCTATCTTATTTCTTACACTCCTGCTATTAGTATAGTAAACCTTAAGGGAGCTAGTCCCTTGCTGCCCTCTGCTGTCCCCCTTTGTTTGCTGACCTGATCTATTGTCTTTATTTATAACTTCATGCTGAATGCCTTTTATACATTTACTGTTTCCAACCCAAGTGTTGCAACCTGCTTGTTTCCCACACACACCCATACCTCTATCTTCCATCAGTTTAAAATCATAGGCATTTCAGTTAGTTTAATATGTTTATTATGCACCCCATACCCATCCTGTGGGCGGTAGTCAAAAGATTACAGAGGTACATAATTGGTCCAGGGACTGGACGCCAAAGTTTTGATAGCTGAGCAAGTTACAGAGGTAATGAACATTTCACCAATGGCCTTCTCAATCGAGTCTGCAAGTGCTACCACCCCAGCCCCAGAGAGATGTACCCCATCCCTTGCATACATATCATGTTTGCCATAAAAGTTGTTCCAGTTGTCAATGAATGGGATTGCAAGTTCCTTGCAGTATCTGTCTAGCCAGCAATTTACACCAATTGCCCTAGACAACCATTCATTTCCTACTCCCCTTCTAGGCAAGATGCTACATATGATTGGGATCCCTCCCTTAGACTTAATGAAATCTATAGCTGACCTGTACTTATCTAGCAGCTCTTCTCTCCTACCCTTCCCAATATCATTTCCACCAGCACTGAGACAGATAATGGGCTTGCTCCCATTACCTGACATGATATTATCCAGCCTGTTGACAATGTCCCCAACACCAGCTCCAGGGAAGCACACTCTATCTCTCATCTTCTTATTCCTATTACAAAAAGCACGGTCAATGTATCTTACCTGAGAGTCACCAACCACAAGAATGCGCTTACCTCCATTAGCAGGGGCAGTAGTACCCTTACCTTCACTGGCCACTGAAGTACATTCATCCTGAAGAACAGAGAAGCGATTTCCTACCTTCAGATCTTCACTCTTAACTTTCCTTACTCTGATGCGCCTTCCATTACTGTGAACTACTCGCCACTTGTAGCAGGTGCTGGGCTGCACCTCACTGCTGGTAGCCGTTGCTGCCTCCCCAACTACAGCCTCCTCACAGCGAGAGACAGACTGCACCTCGCTGCTAGAAGCCTCATTCCCCACAACTCCAGCCACCTCACACTCTCTCCCAGACCCATTGAGGTGGACCTTCAGCCTCCTAATCTCCTCCTGGAGAAGCAAGACCTCCTCCTTCAACTCTCCAACCTCAATTTTTAAAACACTGCAGAAGCAAGCCATGCTTTGTAACCGTCCACACTAATCCCCAAAGCAGATCAGTCCATCATTTATAGATAAAGTCCTTGGCTGGCAAAACATCTCAATAAATGCCATAAACCGCATGTGCTGTCTTATTCACATGCTTGCTAGTGGAATTTACTAAGGAAAAGGAGATAAATGCAGTATAATACCATCCTTTCACTGACGACGTTTCGCCCGCACAGTGGGCTTTATCAAGTCTGTATTTTGTACCATCTATCTCCATAATTTACTACTAATAAACACGGCAACATACACCGAACATCATACTATAATAAACCCACCGTACCTGCAACACCATGCCGTTCCACACAACTTAACAGCACAGCACCGCAAGAATATCGAGCCACAGAGCACCACTATATTGCATCACCATAACTCAGTACTACACACACTGCATCACACCCCACATCACAGTAATATACTGCACCATAAAATGCACAACACACCCGCTGGGAAAGATACGAGCAGTCAAAAGTGACGTCACAAAGCTGCGGGGAAAACTTTTCCCTGACACTGGTAAAGAAAGAAAAACAAACTGGTGAAAGACAATGAGAAAAGAGGAGGCAGAAGAATGAAAATGTTCAGAGGACTGAGGCAGGAGAAACTGAACCCTTAATTTGTCAAGAATGCCGGTGATCCAAGAAGCTTCCGCCAGAACTGTCCAGATTTGTTGTCATAATCGAGTTAAAAACTTGACTGATCAGCTAACTGGTGTGGAGTTCACACTTTTTTTTCTGCTTGTCCTGTGATTCCCCAGGCGCCAGGAGAGGGAAGCAGGGAGGGAGGGAGGAGAGGGAAGCAGGGAGGGAGGGGAGGCCAGCAGGGAGGGAGGAGAGGCCAGCAGGAAGGGAGGAGAGGCCAGCAGGAAGGATGGAGAGAGCAGCAGGGAGGAGAGGGCAGCAGAAAGGAGAGAGCAGAAGGGATAAGAGGACAGCAGGAAGGAGAGGGAATCAGGAAGGAAAGGGCAGTAGGGGGAAGAGGTCAGCAGGTAGGGAAGAGAGGGCAGAAAGGAGGACGGGAGGAGAGGGCAGCAGGAAGGGAAGGGAGCAGGAAGGAGAAGGCAGCAGGAAGGGAGAAGGCAGCGGGAAGAGAGGAGGCCAGATAGGGAAGAAAAGGCAGCAATAAGAAGACAGCAGGAAGGAGAGGCCAACAGGAAGGGAGGAGAGGGCAGCAGGAAGAACGGGCAGGGCAGCAGGAAAGGAGAAGGCAGCAAGAAGAGAGGAGACGGCAGTAAGAAGAGAGGAGAGGGCAGCAGGGAGGAGAGGACAGCAGGAAGAGAGGAGAGGGCAGCAAGAAGAGAGGAGAGGGCAGCAAGAAGAGAGGAGAGGGCAGCAAGAAGAGAGGAGAGGGCAGCAAGAAGAGAGGAGAGGGCAGCAAGAAGAGAGGAGAGGGCAGCAGGAAGAGAGGAGAGGGCAGCAGGAAGAGAGGAGAGGGCAGCAGGAAGAGAGAAGAGGGCAGCAGCAAGGGAGAAGAGGGCAGCAGCAAGGAAGGAGAAGGCAGCAGCAAGGAAGGTCCTCGACCGCCGTGATCACATTACAGGAAACAAAGCGGGCAACCCCCGAGGAACTGTTTTGTATACATTAGCGCCAAACTTGGCTCAATTGCCAACTGGAAAAGCCACATTTTTAAGTCACAATCCATCACACGCTATGGTAGGAAAAACCTTTCACACTTCAACTGTCGGAAGGGGAAAGAGAAGACAGAGGGGAAGAGAAGGTGGAGGAGAGAGAGAGACGGAGAGGGAGGGAAGAGGAAAGAGATAAGAGGAGGGTAGGGGGGAAGTAGACAGCAGAGCCAACTCGATATCTACACACGCCAAAATACCTCCTATCATACCCGCGGCAAAGCGTTGTTGCTTCTGAATTTGCTACACCCGTGACGCTCTAAGATTATTTTAAAGCATTAATTTTTCTATGAAAATGTGTGAATGTGATCCTTATAGCTGAGTTGACGAGACCACGATGCTTATAGCTGAGTTGACGAGACCACGATGCTTATGGTCGAGTTGACGAGACTACGATCCTTATGGTCGAGTTGACGAGACCACGATCCTTATAGTCGAGTTGACGAGACCACAATCCTTATAGCTGAGTTGACGAGACCACGATGCTTATGGTCGAGTTGACGAGACCACGATCCTTATAGCTGAGTTGACGAGACCACGATGCTTATGGTCGAGTTGACGAGACCACGATCCTTATGGTCGAGTTGACGAGATCACGATCCTTATAGTCGAGTTGACGAGACCACGATCCTTATAGCTGAGTTGACGAGACCACGATGCTTATGGTCGAGTTGACGAGACCACGATCCTTATAGCTGAGTTGACGAGACCACGATCCTTATAGCTGAGTTGACGAGACCACGATCCTTATAGCTGAGTTGACGAGACCACGATCCTTATAATGCTGCTGACAAGATTACAGTTCTTACAATAGAGTTGGCGTGACCTCGCCATCGAGACCTTCCTTGCTACCCCGTCCTCGCCAGCGAGACCTTCCTTGCTACCAACTACTCGCCAGCGAGACCTTCCTTGTTACCCACTACTCGCCAGCGAGACCTTCCTTGCTACCCACTACTCGCCAGCGAGACCTTCCTTGCTACCCACTACTCGCCAGCGAGACCTTCCTTGCTACCCACTACTCACCAACGAGACCTTCCTTGCTACCCACTACTCACCAACGAGACCTTCCTTGCTACCCACTACTCGCCAGCGAGACCTTCCTTGCTACCCACTACTCACCAGCGAGACCTTCCTTGCTACCCACTACTCACCAACGAGACCTTCCTTGCTACCCACTACTCGCCAGCGAGACCTTCCTTGCTACCCACTACTCACCAACGAGACCTTCCTTGCTACCCACTACTCGCCAGCGAGACCTTCCTTGCTACCCACTACTCGCCAGCGAGACCTTCCTTGTTATACTCTCCTCTTTCTTTTCTCTTTCCAACACATCTGCATTTTCCTCGTCTGAGTTTGCAAATAAAAACACTGCAGAAGCATGACAAAGAAGTTGAATGAATAAAAACTTCTTGATTGCGACAGGAAGACTCCTTGAAGATGCAGAGTAACCTTCTTGAAGGTGCAGAATAACTTTGAGAATAACAAGACGACTCTTTGAAGGTGCAGAGTAACCTTCTTGAAGGTGCAGTGTAACTTTGAGAATGACAATAAGGCTCCTTGAAGGTGCAGAGTAACCTTCTTGAAGGGGCAGTGTAACTTTGAGAATAACAGGAAGGTTCCTTGAAGGTGAAGAGTAACTTTCTTGAAGGTGCAGAGTTACTTTGAGAATGACAATAAGGCTCCTTGAAGGTGAAGAGTAACCTCCTTGAGAAAGCATAATAAAGGTAAGACTGCCGCGGGGAGCGAGTCTGAGGCTGAAAATAAGTTCTGGTCCCAAATGTATATTTTACTGAAGCAATTCTTGCAGGATTCAACACTTTGGTGTTATTTGCTGCTGCACACAGCTAGCTTTACCTGGTTTATTGTACCACTGCTGCCTTAGTCGCTACACACACACACACACACACACACAGGACTGCAGAACAGTGCTGGTACCCGCTTGTGTGTGGAGGTCGTTCTGATTCTGTGGCATGTTCCAGAATACGCTATCCTTGTTGAGCAGCATCGTAGTTTAGGAAAGCCAGTGTGTGTGTGTGTGTGTGAGAGAGAGAGAGAGAGAGAGAGAGAGAGAGAGAGAGAGAGAGAGAAACAAATTACCTGTATATAGTTAAAGGCGCAGAGTTATTCTCATGGTGTCCCGCCTTTTAAAGCTTGCTTTATCATACAATATTTTAACATTTCCAGTGAACGTAACACACACTACCTGCTCTTGTATGGCACGCTTGTATTATACGACCCATCAGGTGAAGAAATATACCCCAGGATGCAACTCCAGTGTCAGCAGTGGTACCCGGGGACGTCTGAGCATTTACTTGTCGAAAGTCTGCAAGGTCAAAATACCGATTGGTGAAAAATATGAAGTAATTATCAAGCATCATGTCGTCAGATGCGCTATCTACACCACCAAACACAAACTCGTCAAGACAAATGCTATAAACATCCTCGAGATACATGTAATTAACCTACAAGAACAACAGGTACCTGTGAGAACAAGAGTCTACTCCCAGGCTGTCTTGAACCACTGTCCCTCAGGGTGCGCACAAACATGATGAATTAAGACATGGGCAACATCTGGGTATTTTTACTAGTAGACCCAATATGACCTAAATGTTTCACAAGTGTCTAATTCACTATCATGTCCATATTGAATACTACTGATATGCACACATGCAAGTCTTAACATGACCATTATATACAAAAATGATAATTTAATCTTACCATTCACGGCACTTAAGATAACAAAAAGGTCTGTAATGCCCCTAGTTTGCTGGAAGGAAGTTATGATATTTACCCAGCAAGTGGAGCTGTGAGGTCATTTTGTACTCTTAATGTAAGCGGGACACGAGCATTCACAAAGTAACGCACACGAAATGAAAACAAATTTTCCGGCATATAAGGCGCGCCTTTTTCCCCCACAGAAAGTCTTGGAAAATCACCCTGCGCCTTATATGCTCAAAGCTAGGGTCAAGGGTAGGCTCTGGGTTACGCTTTAACAGTTGTTTACTAACATGGTGTTACAACTGCTTAGAAACATCGTCTGATACGTCTTATTTGCTAGTGCGCCTTATATGCCGGAAAATACGGCAACACTACTAAGGAGACAAGACATCATAAACAACGTCACACAAAGTTAACATAATCAACATATGGGGGAAAAAAAACATTAAAAAGTTAACGGCTCTTAACTTGGAGACTTTCTTCATTTATTCAGTTTATTTATGAAATTGTCTTCGAAACACCTGCTAAAACTCTCAAGCAGATGCTGTTATGTCAAACTTACTGATATTAAGACTTGCATTATGTCAGCAACATCTTGTATATCTAATCTGTTGTGGTAATACGGTTGGGCCACAGAAACAGCACAAGTACGGACTAACTGTGAATATTAAAATGGTATAAAATACCGACAGGTTGTTAGGTAAGACACATGCAACAGTTAGGTATCTTTATTTCGAAACGTTTCGCCTACACAGTAGGCTTCTTCAGTCGAGTACAGAAAAGCTGATGGAAGAGACGTGAAGACGATGTAATCAGTCCATCACCCTTTAAGTTTTGAGGTGGTCAGTCCCTCAGTCTGGAGAAGAGTATTGTTCCATAGTCCATACTCTTCCATTGTTCCATACTCTTCTCCAGACTGAGGGACTGACCACCTCAAAACTTCAAGGGTGATGGACTGATTACATCGTCTTCACGTCTCTTCTATCAACTTTTCTGTACTCGACTGAAGAAGCCTACTGTGTAGGCGAAACGTTTCGAAATAAAGATACCTAACTATTGCATGTGTGTCTTACCTAACAACGGACTAACTGTATGTGGATATTTAAAAAAAAAAACTTAGAAACTGCAAAAAAAAAATATGAGTAAGGATTTCATAAGATTTTTTTTTCATAAAAGAATGAAAGTGACAAAAGGAAAATCATCACATGGTAGGGTCGCTATCGGAGAAGAAATTAAACCTGATGACCTTGGCGGGAAGGGCAAGGAGAGACATGATTACAACATACAAAATCTTAAGACAGTTAGGGACAAAGTGTTTGAATTAAGATGACCAGGATCAAAGGGGCACAGGGGAAACTTGAAAACACAGATGAGCCTCAGGATGAAGGGAAGTACTTCTTTAACCTTAGAGTGGTTGAGAAGACACATGTCTTGGACTAGGCTTTAAACCTCAGTACACAGCTTTGAGAGTATATATAACGTGGCCCAAGGGACCAGAAGTTAGTGACACTGATCAAAGTGGTCTAGGAAGCAGGGCCAGGAGCAGAGTCTCGATCCCAGCAAACACATACAAGCGCACACACACACACACACTATTCCGTCGGTCCAATTTTCAAATTACCTACCTCGCTACAACGTAACATTAATTTTAACAAGCCATAGGAAATTACTCGCAGGTGATACACGCTGACTTTTATGTCGTTCCCAGAAATTTGGTAGTCCAGGCGATGGGTGGCAGCAGCGACGGAAATGTGAGGGAGATGAGCGAGGTGTGATGGAAGGGAGGGAGGGAGGGATGTGAGAGGAGAGAAATGCATAGGAGAGGCGCCATCGAATTTTGAGGGAGTGAGATGTGTGAAGGATGTGATGGAAACGCGAGGGTGGAAGTGAGGGAGGTGTGAGGGGGTCGTGTGTAAACAAAGGAGGTATACCTGAGCCAGGGGGGATTGTGATGGCCACCATTGTGACCAGACTCACCACCCAACCCTTCAACCAGTGTAGCAATCACCAGAAGTGTAGTCATACCTGAGAGAGAGAGAGAGAGAGAGAGAGAGAGAGAGAGAGAGAGAGAGAGAGAGAGAGAGAGAGAGAGAGAGAGAGAGAGAGAGAGAGAGAGAGAGAGAGAGAGAGAGAGAGAGAGAGAGAGAGAGAGGCACAAAAAGGCAAAGCCTTCACCACAGGAGGGATGTGGGTGGCCTTACTGTTATGTACAAAGCCAACATTGTCAAAGTACCACACTTGGCTCCACTTCGAGGACAGCGAGAAGCAAGCTTCTATACCACAAGACAGGCAGAAAGTAGCAACTTCACTCTGGCTGTACCCTTCATCTGAGATTTATCCCCAGGATGACTCGAGTCTGGAACACATTCGTACAGCATTATGATTTCAACGATATAAAGTCAGTTGATCAAATGAAAATGCTGGCCCTCAGATGACTCCAACTTCATCCTGCTCCCTACTTGTATGTCTCATAACAATGAAAATGCCTTCAAATGAGCTGATGCAGGTAACAGCTCTTAGCTTGTCAATAAAGTTTGGAATCCTTAACCTGTAAATAGCTTGTCAAAGCTAGGGATCCTTAACTTTGTCAAACCCTGTGTAAAAAAAAAAAAAAGGCAGAGAGAGAGACAGAGAGATGCAAAGTAGACAGGTATAAAGGAATATGACTGACGGAAGCAAATAGATAGAAGAGGAAAGGAAGAAGAATTAATGAGAGGTGAAATTCTCAAAGCACTTAAACAAGGAAAAGATAATAATAATAATAATAATAATAATAATAATAATAATAATAATAATAATAATAATAATAAAGAATAAAAGTATAAGAGAAAAGAAGAGGCTTTTATTTTTCAAACAATCTCTTATTCTCTCGCTTCCTGGATTATCCTAACACTCGTTTCCCATTTACTTGTCACCCATTTAATTTCATCCAGATAATTTGGTCGACGTATAACGAAGGTATTTAGCAAACACATGAACAAGACACTGTTGTTTCACAACTTGTTTAACCGGTCAGTTTACGAGTGTTAGATGATGAAGTTCAGCTCGTGGGTGCGGGTTTAAAGTTATGGGTCGACACTCACTTCAGTTACTTGGTTACTGTATACACACACTTCACCTTCACTTCAGTTACTTGGTTACTGTATAAACACACTTCACCTTCACTTCAGTTACTTGGTTACTGTATAAACACACTTCACCTTCACTTCAGTTACTTGGTTACTGTATAAACCCATTATTATGACGAGAGTTCAGCGGCAGAATTAGCACACAGGTCCAGGGCTATTAGTTCAGCCCACTGGAATTATGCAGTGGCTGCCCTGTTCGATCACTGACCTTGCTTGCCTGCCCCCTTGCCTTCCTCTCCCTATAGTCTCTCTCTCTCTCTCTCTCTCTCTCTCTCTCTCTCTGTCTCTCCCTCTCCTTCCTCTCTTTCTCTGTCTCTCCTTCCTCTCTCTCTCTCTCCCTCTATGTGCTTTCGTGTGTCCTTACCGAGTTATACTAATCAGTGTCTGCAAGGGTCAACTTATAACTCCTATGGCCACCTCTTAACTACTACCGAGTACCTGCACTAATTTCTCGTCTCCTGGAACAGCTTACACCTGCCCTTGAAGCTACGTAGTGTTTTCCTCTTTAGTTTGTTCCACATGGTACACTGCAGCCGAATTTTTTTTTTCCATCATCTAACTGACTCACATGCGTATTCACTTTTATCACAGAACTGTGTTTACTCTGAGTTCTCAGTGTGACTGGTGGGTGTGTGGTGCTGGAGTGAGAGTTGTGGAGCGTGTGGTGCTGGAGTGAGAGTTGTGGAGCGTGTGGTGCTGGAGTGAGGGTTGTGGAGCGTGTGGTGCTGGAGTGAGAGTTGTGGAGCGTGTGGTGCTGGAGTGAGAGTTGTGGAGCGTGTGGTGCTGGAGTGAGAGTTGTGGAGCGTGTGGTGCTGGAGTGAGAGTTGTGGAGCGTGTGGTGCTGGAGTGAGAGTTGTGGAGCGTGTGGTGCTGGAGTGAGAGTTGTGGAGCGTGTGGTGCTGGAGTGAGGGTTGTGGAGCGTGTGGTGCTGGAGTGAGGGCTGTGGAGCGTGTGGTGCTGGAGTGAGGGTTGTGGAGCGTGTGGTGCTGGAGTGAGAGTTGTGGAGCGTGTGGTGCTGGAGTGAGGGTTTTGGAGCGTGTGGTGCTGGAGGGTTGTGGAGCGTGTGGTGCTGGAGTGAGGGTTGTGGAGCGTGTGGTGCTGGAGTGAGGGTTGTGGAGCGTGTGGTGCTGGAGTGAGAGTTGTGGAGCGTGTGGTGCTGGAGTGAGGGTTGTGGAGCGTGTGGTGCTGGAGGGTTGTGGAGCGTGTGGTGCTGGAGTGAGAGTTGTGGAGCGTGTGGTGCTGGAGTGAGAGTTGTGGAGCGTGTGGTGCTGGAGTGAGGGCTGTGGAGCGTGTGGTGCTGGAGTGAGAGTTGTGGAGCGTGTGGTGCTGGAGTGAGGGTTGTGGAGCGTGTGGTGCTGGAGTGAGGGTTGTGGAGCGTGTGGTGCTGGAGTGAGAGTTGTGGAGCGTGTGGTGCTGGAGTGAGGGCTGTGGAGCGTGTGGTGCTGGAGTGAGAGTTGTGGAGCGTGTGGTGCTGGAGGGCTGTGGAGCGTGTGGTGCTGGAGTGAGGGCTGTGGAGCGTGTGGTGCTGGAGTGAGGGTTGTGGAGCGTGTGGTGCTGGAGTGAGGGTTGTGGAGCGTGTGGTGCTGGAGTGAGGGCTGTGGAGCGTGTGGTGCTGGAGTGAGGGTTGTGGAGCGTGTGGTGCTGGAGTGAGGGCTGTGGAGCGTGTGGTGCTGGAGTGAGGGCTGTGGAGCGTGTGGTGCTGGAGTGAGGGCTGTGGAGCGTGTGGTGCTGGAGTGAGGGTTGTGGAGCGTGTGGTGCTGGAGTGAGGGTTGTGGAGCGTGTGGTGCTGGAGTGAGGGCTGTGGAGCGTGTGGTGCTGGAGTGAGAGTTGTGGAGCGTGTGGTGCTGGAGTGAGGGTTGTGGAGCGTGTGGTGCTGGAGTGAGGGCTGTGGAGCGTGTGGTGCTGGAGTGAGGGCTGTGGAGCGTGTGGTGCTGGAGTGAGGGCTGTGGAGCGTGTGGTGCTGGAGTGAGGGCTGTGGAGCGTGTGGTGCTGGAGTGAGAGCTGTGGAGCGTGTGGTGCTGGAGTGAGGGTTGTGGAGCGTGTGGTGCTGGAGTGAGGGCTGTGGAGCGTGTGGTGCTGGAGTGTTGTGGAGCGTGTGTGGTGCTGGAGCGAGGGCTGTGGAGCGCGTGTGGTGCTGGAGTGTTGTGGAGCGTGTGTGGTGCTGGAGTGAGGGTTGTGGAGCGTGTTAGAGCGAGCGTTGTGGAGCCTGTGTGGTGTTGGATCGAGGGTTGTGGAGCGTGTGTGGTGCTGGAGTTAGGGATGTGGAGCGTGTGAGGTGCTGGAGTGAGGGTTGTGGAGCGTGTGTTGGAGCGAGGGTTGTGGAGCGTGTGTGGTGTTGGAGCGAGGGTTGTGGAGCGTGTGTGGTGTTGGAGCGAGGGTTGTGGAGCGTGTGTGGTGCTGGAGTTAGGGATGTGGAGCGTGTGGTGCTGGAGCGAGGGTTGTGGAGCGTGTGGTGCTGGAGTTAGGGTTGTAGCGCGTGTGTGGTGCGGGAGCGAGGGCTGTGGAGCGCGTGGGGTGCTGGAGTGTTGTGGAGCGTGTGTGGTGCTGGAGCGAGGGTTATGGAGTGTGTGGTGCTGGAGCGAGGGTTATGGAGTGTGTGGTGCTGGAGCGAGGGTTATGGAGCGTGTGTGGTGCTGGAGCGAGGGCTGTGGAGCGTGTGTGTTGAAGCGAAGGTTGTGGAGCATGTGTGGTGCTGGAGCGAGGGTTGTGGAGCGTGTGTGTTGGAGCGAGGGTTGTGGAGCATGTGTGGTGCTGGAGCGAGGGCTGTGGAGCGTGTGTGCTGAAGCGAGGGTTATGGAGCGTGTGTGGTGCTGGAGCGAAGGCTGTGGAGCGTGTGTGGTGCTGGAGTGAGGGTTGTGGAGTGTGTGTGCTGGAGTTAAGGTTGTGGAGCGTGTGTGGTGCTGGAGCGAGGGTTGTGGAGCGTGTGGTGCTGGAGCGAGGGTTGTGGAGCGTGTGTGGTGCTGGTGTGAGGGTTGTGGAGCGTGTGTGGTGCTGGAGTGAGGGTTGTGGAGCGTGTGTGGTGCTGGAGTGAGTGTTGTGGAGCGTGTGTGGTGCAGGAGCGAGGGTTGTGGAGCGTGTGTGGTGCTGGAGTGAGGGCTGTGGAGCGTGTGTTGAAGCGAGGGTTGTGGAGCGTGTGTGGTGCTGGAGTGAGGGCTGTGGAGCGTGTGTGTTGGAGCGAGGGTTGTGGAGTATGTGTGGTGCTGGAGCGAGGGTTGTGGAGCATGTGTGGTGCTGGAGCGAGGGTTGTGGAGCATGTGTGGTGCTGGAGCGAGGGTTGTGGAGCATGTGTGGTGCTGGAGCGAGGGTTGCGGGGTGTGTGAGCGTGTGAGAGCGTGTGTGTGTGTGTGTGTGTGTGTGTGTGTGTGTGTGTGTGTGTGTGTGTGTGTGTGTGTGTGTGTGTGTGTGTGTGTGTGTGTGTGTGTGTGTGTTTTGGGCAAAAAGATATTGAATGGGAGGGGAAGGGAGGAAGTGGGAGGGGAGGGTGTTTTAGAGAGAGAGAGAGAGAGAGAGAGAGAGAGAGAGAGAGAGAGAGAGAGGACAGGAGGTGAGCGCGAGTGTATGTGACTTAAGTTTACGTTCATGCTTGTGTCAGCTGGCACGAGCATGTACTCTGCTAAAATTGATACAAGAATACAAAAAATAAACAACAACCTGGATATCTTTCCTCTCAGAGTTAAAGCCAACCTGCGGGCATTACACAAAAGAAAATCATGCCATAAAAGCAAGCGGTGCCAATATACCCGAGGCAGTGTGCCAGAAGTAGCACAGCAACGCTGAGCAACACACCCACACACATACATACACAACCACACACATACAGTATTACACGTGGGCTGTACCACAAAGACACAATGTGTCTCATACACACGATTCCATTAAAACACACAATACCCCAAGAATACAATGCCACAAACCTATGAGGCATAATGTTTCCAAGACTACCATTGTCGACGCCCATAAACACCTGGACAAAGTTCCATAAAAATACACTTACGACATCAAAACGTAGAGTGCCACTATAACCATTAAAACCAGAAAAAGAAAAAAAAACCAGCCGGATTTATTAACCAAGTAAATTTAAAACAATAAGCTGCACTATCAAGACGCAGAGCGCCACCCAAGTGCACAATATTTGTTGACACACAAAAGCCAGCTGGACTCTGCAAGCAGGGAAGACGCGCTATGTCACCACGACTCCCAGTGTCAACAAAACAATGTGTGAATATAACAGATTGCACGAACTCCCTCCTTAAAACCCACCCACCCACCCCCCATTCTCTCTCTCTCTCTCTCTCTCTCTCTCTCTCAAGAAGTAAGATACAAGTCTGCATTTTAAGTCAGTCCCCCCCCCCCCGCAACACACACAAGTTTCCCTGCATGCCAACGTTTTTCTTACAACACGGCACTAATATATCACAAGAGATACCAGTGCATCCTTAAGTGCTTTCATTATGATACACATTTACTCCTGTGTCATCTGAATACATTATGAACTAATAACTATTCTCGTAATGTCTACTGGGCACACACACACACGAACAAAACGACGGAGATAACGTGTACACACACACATATATATATGTATATATATATATATATATATATATATATATATATATATATATATATATATATATATATATATATATATATGTCGTGCCGAATATGTAAAACTGGTCAATTAGCAAGAACTCATTTAAAGTTAAGTCCTTTCCAAAATTTTCTCTAATACGTTTAATGATATATTTTTTTCATTAATGTTAATGTAGTTTTTTTTTTTAATTTTGCACCATAAGAAACTTAGAAAACTTGCCTAACCTTGTTATAACAAGAGCAATATATTTTAGCCTAACCCAACTAAATATATTTTAAATTTGTTTACAGTAATTTAATACTAAACAAACACAATGAAATATATTTTTTTCGTTAGGTTCAGAATGATTTTGGCGAAATTATTGCATACACAAATTTTCGCTTGTCCTATATGGCAAGATGAGCCTTGCTATTTAAGCCAAGATCGCAAGTTCTGCCTATTCGGCACGACATTATATATATATATATATATATATATATATATATATATATATATATATATATATATATATATATATATATATATATATATATATATATATCAAAGGCGCTTCTTGTGATTGTATTTGCCTGAACCTCCTCTTTTCTGTAACACTGCAAGCTCCTGATGTGTTGATTATAACGCGAAAGGCCTAGAGCTATCATTCAACTCCCCACTTAGTTGTTTTGCATCTTGTGTCACTTGTTCGCGATTTTTTTTTTTTGCGCACACACACACATACACACAATTATATAATATATATATATATATATATACAGTGGATCCCCGGTTAACGATTTTAATCCGTGCAAGAGGGCTCATCGTTATGCGAAATAATCGTTATGCGAATTAATTTTCCCCATAAGAAATAATGGAAATAAAATTAATCCGTGCAAGACGCCCAAAAGTATGAAAAAAAAATTTTTTTACCACATGAAATGTTAATTTTAATACACACAAACTGAAAAAGGCATGCACAATTACATGACACTTACTTTTATTGAAGATCTGGTGATGATTGATGGGATGGGAGGAGGGGAGAGCATTATCTTCTTACTGTTTAGAAGGGGAATCCCCTTCCATTAGGACTTGAGGTAGCAAGTCCTTTTCTGGGGTTACTTCCCTTCTTCTTTTAATGCCACTAGGACCAGCTTCAGAGTCACTGGACCTCTGTCGCACAACAAATCTGTCCATAGAGCTCTGTACCTCCCGTTTCTTCAAGACTTTCTTAAAATGGGCCATAACATTGTCATTGAAATAGTCACAAGCACGGCTTGCAACAGCTGTGTCAGGGTGATTTTCATCTATAAAGGTTTGCAGTTCAAACCACTCTGCACACATTTCCTTAATCTTTGAAGTAGGCACAATGGATTCCACAACTGGCATAGGCTTCTCAGGGTTAGCCCCAAACCCTTCAAAATCTTTCTTAATTTCCATACTAATTCTCACCCTTTTTACCACAGGGTTGGCACTAGAAGCTTTCTTGGGGCCCATGGTCACTTATTTTCCAGAAACACCACCGAAAACACTGTAATAATACGAAATATTCCGAGTGTATGCTTGGATGTTACCGCGGAGGCTGGCTGGTAAACAATGGGACGGCCGGCACATGTGAGGGCACATTGGACGCGTCTCGGACGAAAATCGGTATGCGGGTTTTTAATCGGTATGCGGGGCAAAAATTTTGCGATAAAAGTAATCGTTATGCGGAAAAATCGCTATGCGATGCCATCGTTATGCGGGGGTCCACTGTATATATATATATATATATATATATATATATATATATATATATATATATTTATATATATATATGTCGTGCCGAATAGGCAGAACTTGCGATCTTGGCTTAAATAGCAACGCTCATCTTGCCATATAGGACAAGTGAAAATTTGTGTATGCAATAATTTCGCCAAAATCATTCTGAACCTAACGAAAAAAATATATTTCACTGTGTTTGTTTGGTATTAAATTATTGTAAACAAATATAAAATCTATTTAGTTGGGTTAGGTTAAAATAAATTGCTCTTGTTAAAATAAGGTTAGGTAAGTTTTCTAAGATTCTTTTGGTGCAAAATTAAAATTTTTTTGCATTAACATTAATGAAAAAAATACATCTTTAAACGTATAAGAGAAAATTTTTGAAAGGATTTAATTTTAAATGGGTTCTTGCTAATTGACCAGTTTTACATATTCGGCACACACACACACACACACATATATATATATATATATGTATATATATATATATATATATATATATATATATATATATATATATATATATATATATATATATATATATATATATACACACATACATACATACATACCATCTCCATACTATCCACCATCTCCTCCACTTTTCCTCCCTAACACCGCCCTATCCCCCTTCCGTCACCAGACAGAATAAAGAGCTCGACTCTTTATTCAATTAATCGTCGTAAAGACAGTGGATTATCATCGGGAAGCTCACTCAATAATCCACCTTTAATCACCCACCGGCTACAATTATCACAGACTCCCAAATTCTCATTTCATGGACCCCCGGATTCCAGTTCCACTGAGAGAAACCGACGGGTGTGAAAGTAGCAATGGAAGGCAGACAGGGATTAGGGATTAGGAGACCATCGTTGATCTACACCAATGAGACTTATTCTGTGACTGTATAGTGCCTTCTGAGTGTATATATTTTTTTAAACATGTACTCTCCTTGTTAACCAATTGTTGCTGTCTTTGTTAAACACGAGTTTCTAAACATATGTTATGCGTTTGTTAAACGTGTTGTCGTTGTCAAGCATACGTTGTGTTTCTTGAACATAAGTTGCGATTCCTAAATATGTACTGTCCTTAATAATCATGTGTTTTGTTAAACATATATTGTGCTCGTTAAACATATATCGTGCTCGTTAAACACGCACTGTACTATTAAACATGCGCCATCCTGAACGTGTGCTGTGTTTGCTGACTGTCATTACTGTTGAATGCGTGATGTAAGTGAATTTAATGCTAGTTTGCTGACGAAGTAGCTAATTGATGGAACAATCCATTGACATCCTGGGGAAGGTCCCTGAGACATACTTTTGAGCCGTTTCCAGTGTTTTCCACCCCTCGCTGCCCGCCTGAGGATGGTATAACGGTCAGCATGGTCTATATACTGCAGGCGGGTCGTAAAGGCTGTTTACCGCCTGTACACAACCAGTCAAGAGTGCTTTAACCCCTATTAAAGAGGTTATTACAGTAATCTCTAGTCGCATATATTAGTGATGGAACGACACCAAAATTTTTGCAAATACTGATATTCGGTTTAGACCAATTGTGATACCATTAAAGTTAGTCGATGCCTCAGATACTGATACTTTGACATATCCCCCTAGCATATACACCGATCCACCTCGGTATACAGTGGTAAAAAACCTCTCGGTTTACATGTATATGCATAACAATCACCAAAGAACAACCATTGCCTCGTCATGAGCCTTGCAATGTTGTCATAGGTAGGCAGTGTGTTAAAGACTCAGAGGACACGACTGTTGCTTCACGTCCAACAGAATCCTCACTTCCACACGGGGGAAGGATGGCGTGGGCTACGGCATAAGATGGCAGAAAGCACCACCAGCTCTACAATGTTGATAAACAATGAATCCAGTACTAAGGTTCAAAAAAATCGGTAGCAGTGTTAAAAGCACTAGTTCATGATACGTAATAACACGATTGCAATAACAATGGTAATAACACGATTGCAAACAAACCACTGTACGGGTGGGGTTAGAAACCACGACGAGTGAATCGTAAAACTCCAGGCCAGTGCGTAAACCACTGGGCCAGCTGGCTACAATAAGATTCGTCCAACTAGGTATATACACCTATGGTGTATAGAAATACACCTAGTTGGACGAATCTGGCCGAGTGGCTTACGTATTGGTCTGGAGGTTTACGACTCACTACCCGTTCCGTGGTTTGTTTACTTTAGTTCAGTTGGCACTTAGACATTTGAACACAGAATATAATACGTACCGACCAACTCCTAAATACAGTCAGATACCAGAGTTCTAGAGTCTGGGAACAGTAATTAACCTTACGAAAAAAACAGTTAATCCCTGTGCTATGTATACTCTAATTAATCTTACGAAAAAATGAGTTAATCCCTACGCTTTGTATATTCTAATATATTTACCTACCAGAACACAGCTAGATCCTGGAATATGAAGACAAGCTTATCACAATATAAGTCCAATAACCAAATAAATCGCGGTTGGTGCACTAAATCTAGCTAGAAGAGAATCCATGTATATTTACGTAACGGGTATGGTGATCAGATACCTAGAAAATCATAATGGAAAAAGGCCATCAAACTACTGAAGTGAGTTTTATAACATTGTTTTAACAGAGTCGTAAATATATGACAGTATTCTACAGCTAAAGAAAAATGTAGTAGCAAAGGATAACCTACAATATTCGAGTCCCAAATTAGGTATATACCCTGGTTAACTCGTGGAGGCTATTTGTCATGACGGTAGTTTTGCGAAAGGAGCTCGAGCCAGGAAAGGAAAAGTCTAATGCTGACTCATCCAGAAACTAACCCTTATTAGGGTGCAACACTACACAATAAGCAGTTCAGGGGTCTAGAGTAATACCCTCGTCTAAGACTGAACAACTGACTACTAAATATGAATCTGATTTGTATAACACATCTGCTAGAAAAATGATAGGATGGATAATGATAACCTTCAAATCTAGGGACGCCAAGCCCATGATGATTCTCTTCAAATCAGTTAGTGTACTGCTGTACACTGTCTCCTTCAAGACAGGCGAAATTGCTGACCTGGAGAGTGTACAAAGAACTTTCATGGCACACACAAGTGTGCCGTGAAAGTTCTGAGAACTGAGAACGGTTGAAGTCCCTTGATTTGTATTCCTTGGAACGCAGTCGAGAAAGATACATGATAATATCCACTTGGAAATTCCTAGAGGGATTGGTACCAAACTTGCACACGAAAATCACTCCCTATGAAAGCAAAAGACTCGGCAGGAGATGCAACATTCCCCCCAATGAAAAGCAGGGGCGCCACGAGTACACAGAGACAACACAATAAATGTCAGTGGTCCAAGATTGTTCAACTGCTTCTCAGCATACATAAGGGGGATTACCAATAGACCCCTGACTGTCTTCAAGAAGGCACTGGACAGGCACCTAAAGTCAGTACCTGACCAGCCGGATTGTGGTTCGTACGTTAGTTTGCGTGTGGCCAACAGTAACAGCCTGGCTGCTCAGACTGATCCACCACGAGGCCTGGTCTCAGACCGGGCCGCGGGGGCGTTGACCCCCGAAACCCTCTCCAAGTATACTCCAGGTATACTGTTGTACAGGAAATGAATAATGTTTTACAACAGATGATTATGTTTCTTACTATGATTGAACTGGTGAGAGTAATGACACAGAATTGTCGACAATTCGGCGAATGCTTGCACCACCGAACATGATTAAAAATAGCATTTGACTCCTGGCCTGTCCTAACTATACCAGTGTTGTGATATTCTAACATCAAGCGGTCTTCCTGATAGTCCAACATATGAAAAAATCACAGTAATTGCAAAAAAATCTTGTTTAACCTACCTACCACATTAGCTGACTTAGCCATCCTCGTATGCTTAAGAAAAATAATTAATATTAATCTGTTTTAAAGTATCAGGTCCTACAGCCAAGTTTTCATTGTAGGGTAAAAGAATGTAGATAAACTGTTCAGAGAACCGACACGATGACGAATTAGATACTTGTGCACAAGTCTTTAATTCATCGTCAGGGTGAAACAAGCACATTTCTCATAGGCAGTTTCCTAGCTGCTCTCTTGAAGAATGTTTTCTCAGCAGCTAATAATGCCTTAGCAACGAAATCTTAAAAGTTTTGTGGCAATTTAAAAAATCTTGCCAATTTCTTCATCCAGAAACTTCTGGCTGCAAATGCTCAAAGCTCTCAGGAACATTGCGAGAAAAATACTCTTCTTGACACTCGAATCAAGACTGGAATAATAGTGAATGTACGAAGAAATATTCGTAGACCGCCTATATACTGTAAATTTTTAACTCCTGTCTAATCAGTGCATTAACATATCGAAAAAATGGAGCTTTCTATACCAACCGTGAACTTTATGAAGGGAGTCAAGGAATTTAGTCTGGTGGGAAAGCTTTAAAATCTGATCTTCAGGCAGAATACATCGACAGACCTATACTGCTTAATTTTACTTGGGAGAAAGTCTTTAAGCAATGTACAGCTCATGGTTGTAGTGAGAGGAGCAGTCAGTCCCCTTGTGGCTGAGGATTGTTTCTCTCTATTGCTGAACTCGTGAGAACAATGGTACAAGCTTGTAGATCTTAACAGGGTTAAAAGAAGTACACTTGGATGCATTTACAATACTGTCATTTGTACAAATGTAGATTTTAAAACACACACACACACACACACACACATTGGAAGTTGAAGACTCAGAAGAGTCACAGGGATGTTAGGAAGTATTTCTTCAGTCACAGAGTCGCCAGGAAGTGGAACAGTGTGAAGAGTGATGTAGTGGAGGTAGGATCCATACACAGCATTAAGAAGAGGTATTATGAGGCTCATGGAGAAGGGGGTGGACCTAGTAGTGACCAGTGAAGAGGTGGGGACCAGGAGCTATGAATCGACCCCTTCAACCACAATTAGGTGAGCACACATACACAAATACAGTATAACGAGATCCTTTATTGACAATGTTTCGCCCACGTAGTTGGATTTTTAAAACGAAAAACCTCACTACATTTGTGTGTTTCCACTGTGTCAGTATTTTACACTATTTCTCTCACTGTACAAATACACATCATCTATTACCAGCAAACTTAGGATATTTGCACAGAGTTTCTGATATCACATTTTCATTAATAATTTATGCTGACATATCACACAGATTCATAATCTTTCATGAACGACAGAGCAAGTGCGGCGGGCCATCATCCCAGGATATTTGGGATAGTGGTCACACATACACCAGTGTTTGTTGTAAGGTTCAACTTAGTGAGAAGCTTTATATACATACACCAGATTAAAAACTTCAGTGAGCTTGTTTTATGCACAGTGTTGCAAGCTTCAACTTAAAAAGAACAGCTGCAATTTGTGTAATCAGTAAAAGCTAAAAATATAATCAATCAGCAAGAGTTAAGAGGTAAATGTATTAAGCAAGCGTTAAAAATGTAATCGGTACTCGGTACGCGATATTGCCATACAGCAAACGCATATATATTTTTAAGGCAATTAATAAAAATCCTCGACATTACTTTTAAAATACTATAGATATTTTAAGGAACTTGGTTCTAAGAACTTTGTGGGCAATCATTTTCAACTATTATACATTTTTTCTGATACTTTTGGTAACCATTCCCTGTCTACGTATAAGGATGGAGAGAGAAGTGGCGGGTGGGTGATGGTGATGATGGTAGCGGTAGTGGTGACTATTTTCTGTTGTAATGTGGTGTGAGTGTATGTGAGGGGAGGTATATACTGAAGCGTGGTGGTGCATGCATAGTGAGGCTACAGAGAGTGATGGTGGGTGGTGACGGTGTGGTGTTTATTAAGGTGTCGAGTGCGTGACCACCAAGGTACAACACACCGCATTTGAAGTAACAAACAAAAACTCAAAAAGGGACAACACACCAACACACTTTCACCAAGATCGTCACCCAAATAAACAAGACAAACAATTATAATATTAATTACGTTCAGGAAAAGCGAAGGTGGGGGGGGGATAGATGTGTGGAAGGGGACACAGGAGCAAGGAGAACAGGATCAGAGGGACAGGTGTACAGAAATGGCAGGGATACAGGAGCGATAGGGATACAGCAGGGATAGGGATACAGAAGGGACAGGGATACAGGAGAGACAGAGGTACAGGAGAGATAGGGACACAACAGGGATGGAAATACAGGAGTGACAGGGATACAGGAGGGATAAGGATACAGGAGAGAGGGGGATACAGGAGAGGGATGCAGGAGGGACAGGGATACAGGAGACAGGTGTACAGGAGGGACAGGGGAGAGCGTTGGTCTAGCCTCAGTCTCGGCAGGATGGAGCCACAATGGATGGGCGGAACTTTTCCTAACTCGCTACACACATTTCCTAAAGCCAGGTGATGTGTTGGATTGTCTGGTGGAAATACAACCTCAGAATTATTTAGACTCCAGCCCATTTGTTTAATTTTGAGGGGAGAGAGTTACCTTTCCGCCTGAAACACACACACACACACACACACACACACACACACACACACACACAAACGGAAAAACCACTTGAAAATTGTTGACTAGAAATTTATCTCGGTGCTGCATCACAGTGTAAATTTTTCACTCTTCTCGACAGTATGTGAAAATCTACAAAAAACAAGACTATGGGAAAATACTGATATATAAACATCGAAAAACAGTCAAATGGTAAATCCTACATAAATAACTAAAAAGCCAAATGATAAATGCTATATAAACATCGAATACATTCAAATACTAACAGCTTTTTGAACATGGAAAAACATTCAAATAATAAGCTTTATAAATATCGAAAAATATTCTGATACCAAGTGCTTTATAATCAAAACACATTCTAATACTAAGCTTTATATGCATCGAAAAACATTCAAATGGTAAATATATACACATCGAAAAACATTCAAATGGTAAATGCTATATAAACATCGAAAAACATTCAAATACTAATGGCTTCATAAATATCGAAAAATACTAACTATATAAACATCGAAAACATTCAAATGCTAACTGCTATATATACATCGAAAAACACAAACTGTAAATAGTTCTACAGCAATTTCTTTAAAACTTTTTAAAAGATATTAACCAAAAACTGAAAAAAACTGTCTATAATAAAAACAGTTGTTTGTTGCGAATTAAAACAAATAAAACATGTGACTTCCACTGTTATTACTACAGGTGTGAAAGGAGTTTGTTGTAACTCGACTTACTCGTTGTTGTCGTTGAGACCTGAGAAGGAGCCAACAAAATGACTATAAACTTTTCGACAACGACCACCTGGAGAAGCTACACGGCCTCATTACGACACCAGGCTTCCTTCTATGACGATACACCAGTGAATACGTCGAGGTAAAGGAAGCAGAGTGCGTGATGAAGGTACACTCATTAACACACAGAAAGACACTGTGAGCAGCAGACAACACACTCCAACACGACACAGACAGACTAACTTGGTTTCCAAGTTACTTGAAGCTAATTCCTACAGCGTGTCGTTGTCTTCAGTGAATTATCAATTCCTACAGCTTGTCGTTGTCTTCAGTGGATTATCAAAACTCAACTGAGGCACACATGCCCAGTCCAACCTTCAGAGAAAGCCACAGTTTTGTGGCATGATTACAGTAAAGATCGTTGGAAAAGCAACGTTGTAGCTGTCACATCGTTGGTTTTCCCTAAGTTTGGATCATCAAAGTATCGTTCTCGTGTTTACCTGACTGCTGCTACGTCAAGATATTTTTACATTTTTTGATGTTAGTCAATTTTTTTTTACTAATTTACGTTACAATAACGTGAAGAATATTTGGATAAAAATCACAGAACAGGTGGGGTTGAACCCATGGCAGGAGAACCCTAAAACTCTCAGATCATTGCGCTAATCACTGAATCAGTGGTTAGAGCACTAACCTGGGTACAACATGACACCGACCATGGTACACCGTCCGCCTAACGTTGTATCATGGGCATACAGGTCAACATGACCTCTCACATCAGTTTCAAGAGTTGTTCTACCCTTGTAGTCCGGCCTGAAACCCGGATTAAATGCTAACTACCTGTTCAACCAGATTGCTGCTGTTAGCAATTTTGCCCTTGCTGGTAGACCTAGTTAAAAAAAAATACGCTTCAGTGTCATCTAATGAACAGCAACGCAAAACCAAGGGAAAAAATACGAACTGATTAATTAGCGAGAGGAATTAAAGAGCTTTGAGAGGTAAAAGAGAACATGAGGAGACTCATCACACCCACACCACATAGCATAATCGCATATAAAGGTCATAACATCCAAAGTTTTGAGGCATAAGGTCATATCCAAAGTCATGACGCATGAAGTTATAACGAATAAAAAGGCAGAATACAGTGACTGGAATACACAGATAACCCGCACGTAGGAGGATGAAACTTATGACGACTTTTCGGTCCGACTTAGACCATTAAACGTCCAAGTCAGACCGAAACGCCATCATAAGTTTCATTCTAATCTGTGCGGGTTGTGTATAACGTCATAACATCCAAAGTCATAACATATCATAACAGGATGCGTCAAAATCTTGTAGTATACATCTAGTTTGTAGGTTGCTCTCCATTCACCACAAACATGATACCCACATACAAGATAACAGCAGGATACTACATAACAGACAAAGAAGATTTCTTAGTAACAATGATCAGGAAGAACAAGACACCATAAGTGCCGAAAAACACTTGCGAAAATACACTCCATTTTTTCACAGCGCTATTATTATTATTATTATTATTATTATTATTATTATTATTAGTACAGGGAAGAGCATAACCCATGGGCGTCATACAGAAGAATAAGGCAATAAGGTTCAATCCAAGGGAAAGGCATGTCTCAATTCATTGGATAAAACCCATTTCACCGGCATCAAGGCCATTACCGTATTTCGCGGCTTATTAGACGCAATTTTTTCCCATAAAATGTCTCCAAAAACCACCCTGCGTCCTATAAACTTAAGGTCAGTGACGGGAGCTATAAGTTTGGGGTGTGGGGTGGGCTGTAGCTCTCCCAGTTACGTCCGATGCCGAGCCACTGAAGTTAAAACAGGTCCAGTGTTTCAAAATTACAGAAAATTAATAACGTTTTGAGACAAGCTATTTTTGAAATACGGATACTGTACTGGGATAGTGACAGAAAACGAAATTCCTCCTTAAGTAACACACATCCTTTCTTATTTCTTAAACTACTGAAGTCACAAAGCAGCGTCATTTATGGTAGGCATTTTCAAATAATGCTACCGTATACTACGCTATTGTTAGCACATGCTGGGTATTTTCACTTTATTACAAGGTACTGGTAATCATATTTACCGTATGTTATGGTACAACAGCTGAAGCAGCCATTTTTGTTTATACTGATAGTAACTAACAAAGACGCATCAATATGCACTCTGAGAGCCTCACTATAATATAGAGTTGCATACACAGCAGCAACTCATCCACCAGCGACTGTTTCACCAGTACAAATTGAGAGATCATCGGGGTGTTGAGGTGAGCACTAGTCCTATCCTATGTTTTGACCTACCCATAAATCAAACGCAACCTTATTTCTGCATGTAAAATTACCACAGGTTTCAGTGAAGTAAACATTACTTGGTATTAGGCACTCTTAACTTTTTTTCTGATTATTATCTTCTAAATTTGGATGCGTCTAATGCATCGGAGCGTCTTATAAGCCGCGAAATACGGTAAATTCCCTTGAGGGACCAAAGAGACCACAGGATCAAAGAGGACCTTCCTCGAGGGACCACATGCTACCCACTGGAAACTTTATACAGCTGTAAGACATTGTTATAGCCGTATGTGAAGGTCATTCAGCGTCAGTTGTAGTCGAGGCTCGATCCCCCGTCTACTTATACCATGACACGCTACTCACACACCTAATTTTACCCAGATACGCTACACTCTCACCCAGGCTTCCCCAGACACGATACTCTCGTATCCAGTCTTCCCCAGACATGCTACTCACGTACCCAGGCTTCCCCAGACACGCTACTCACGTACCCAGGCTTCTCCAGACATGCTATTCTCATACCCAGGCTTCCCCAGACATGCTACTCTCATACCCAGCCTTCTCCAGACACGCTTACTCTCGTATCCAGGTTTCCCCCGACACGCTACTCACGTACCCAGGATTCCTCAGACATGCTACTCTCGTAACCAGGCTTCCCCAGACACGCTACTCTTGTACCCAGGCTTTCCCAGACACGCTACTCTCGTACCCAGGCTTCCCCAGACACGCTACTTAAGCACCAAGGTTTCCCCTTTAAGTAGTGAAGCACACTTCTGCTTCTGTAACTACAAACAGGTCACTATCAAATGTAATGTGTCTACATACAACTCACAGCAAGGGAACGCATCCATATGCAACACATCGTAAATAAACACATGCAGATGCAATACATCGCAAGGAAACGCATCGAGATGCAACACATCCAAAGTTAGTACAAATGTAATACAACTTAGTATAGCCCAATACAGCACAACTATAGTACATCAGATAAATTAGACATGTGAAACACTTGGGTATCTTTACTGAGGAAACGTTTCGCCACACAATGGCTTCATTAGTCCTATATAAATGAGAATGGTGAAGATCAGGAGCTTGATGCAATCAGTCCCTTAGCCTGGAGTCGATGTTATCAGTCCATTAATCTTGAAAAGAATACAGCATACGCGCGAAGTGGCTTACACGTATACTGTAAACAGGTGAGGTGTAGCAGTCGTAGGCGATATGACAGTGAACAAAACCACATGTGGACGTAGTCATGCCTATAGGTTAGGCAAGTGAAGAATTTCCTGTATCAAGATCTCAAGATGTTGCTGTGTCTGACAGGAAAGTTGATAAATGGTTCAGAGATTGATGGACTGATTACATCGACTTCAGGCTGAGGGACTGATTACTTCAAACTTCATCTGATCTTCACCATTCTTCTCTTTATAGGACTGATGAAGACACTATGTGGCGAAACGTTTCCTCGATAAAGATACTCAAGTGTTGAACGTGTGTCTAATTTATCAACTTGTCGGTTCTCTGAACCATTTATCTACACAGTACATCTCGATGTAACACAACCATAGTACATCTTGATGTAACACAACAATAGTACTTCTCGATGTAACACAACCATAGTACATCTCGATGTAACACAACCATAGTACATCTCGATGTAACACAACCATAGTACATCTCGATGTAACACAACCATAGTACATCTCGATGTAACACAACCATAGTACATCTCGATGTAACACAACCATAGTACATCTCGATGTAACACAATCATAGTACATCTCGATGTAACACAACCATAGTACATCTCGATGTAACACAACCATAGTACATCTCGATGTAACACAACCATAGTACATCTCGATGTAACACAACCATAGTACATCTCGATGTAACACAACCATAGTACATCTCGATGTAACACAACCATAGTACATCTCGATGTAACACAACCATAGTACATCTCGATGTAACACAACCATAGTACATCTCGATGTAACAACCATAGTACATCTCAATGTAACACAACCATAGTACATCTCGATGTAACAACCATAGCACATCCCAATGAAGCAACCATAGTACATCTCAATATAACACAACCATAGTACATCTCAATATAACACAACCATAGTACATCTCAATATAACACAACCATAGTACATCTCAATATAACACAACCATAGTACATCTCAATATAACACAGCCATAGTACATTTCAATGTAACATAGTACATGTAACCGCTATACAGTATAGCTTTATTTGCAATTATGTATTAGCGACGTCTTGCCTTTTTACAAATTTATCGCATAATTTTTTATTTCAGTGGTTTTTAGCACTTTTTTTACCGCTCTTAATTCAGGTTTTTATCACCATTCGTTAAAAAAATATTTGCAGTGTTATTTTCCAGTATAGGTGTGCGTGCGTGAGCTGACGTAGGTGCGTGCATGACTAATGTTCTCTACATTTATATCTAATATGGTAAGGCAGGGACTTGTTTATTGTTACAGGAAGGTTTATCAACAGATAAACAAAGATTATGTCTAGCTCCCACTATCACCAGTATTCCTTTTTCCGCCCAATGGGCAGTTTGCCAAGTACAAATACGCTAAGTATATCAATAGTAAAATATACCGACACGTACGTGAAATATAATATACGGTTTATGACATTCATTGGCAGACGAAACTTCTTCTCAACAAATGCCAAAAAAAAAAAAAAAATGAAAATTATATCTTATCCACACACAAGTGTGTGAAGCGAACGTCGAAGCACCACTAATCTCGGAACAGGGCTCATACAGCTTGTGCCTTATGATCCCTGTTCCGAGGCAACACCACCATGACCTGGGTAAATATCTCCACATTTGTAATTTTAAGTCCAAAGACTCGATCCATGTATAACCTTGGTAATCACATAACAGTGTTATAACTTAAAAAAAAAAAAAGAAAACTGGTTCAAGAGGGTGATCAAACGAAGCCTTGTCTCGCTCTTGGGACGAGAGACACTGGCTAACAGAATCATGGTGGCCCCCAAATGAAACCCATTACCACTTTCATATTATAGGCCATTATAGTGGCGTTAAAACCATCATTAATTCCAGGGAACGCCAAGTAATTGCTATTAATGATGTATGCTTTAATTAACAGACAATTAAGTGAAGGCATCAAACTATAAGGTTGGCAAGGATCATTTTAAGGATGATTAAGTTTATTACCGTGTAAGTGACAGGTTAGGGTTTGATCAGTGCCTTGATTATCAACTATTTTCATGGAATTTAAATCAAGTAATACTTCATTTACAAAACTATCACTTTCGACATTTAATTAATCACACTTTTAGAGTCTTGGTTTTCTCGCTGGCATCTTCCAACGGTCCTTTTTATGTTTTTTGTCTAAGGAAATGCACGTAACAATAGCTGCAATATCACATAAAAAAACAATGATTATTACTATTATTGAAGATATTAACGTAACTGTGAAAACTGCACAGCTCTTAACGAGCAACATGAGATCAAGACAGGGATACGACAGCAATAACGAGCCAGATTCCCATCCTTTCGCAACATTTGGAAGAACAGAATAAAACTGGAGAAATTTTTAACGGTGTTGAATTCAGTATTAATATTTCTGGGTCAGTGCGCCAGGAGCTCACATGAATGAAACGTGGTGAGCTGGCAAAAAATATATTAGGTATTTTCCCAAAATGCATCAGGCACTTAAAGAATAAAGTGGTTCCTATGGTGTACTTATAAGATCAACACTTAGTAATGGGATTGAAAGGGAGTAAATATCGGGAGAGTAGACTTCAACAGACCTAAAAAAACAAAACTCTAAGGAGGCATGAGGAGGGTTCGGAGGAGTGGAAACAATGGGACACAAAGCTTGGTGGACTATCCTCTGGAAACAATGAGACAAAGTTCCGTGGACTGTCCTCATGAAACATGGTAGATTACCGTACCCAAAAAATCAAGGAAGAATCGAGGACGGATCTCTTTCTAGCCAAAAATATGCAGAGCGAGTGACGGTAGCTCAACTTCCCGTGTTGGGAGAGCAAACTCAAACACAAGCGAGCCTGGAAAAACATACGCAACGTGCGCAATACGAGACAACAGAGATAAGCAGGACAGCCAGCAAATATCTTTGAAAAATGAAAGACGATTAAAATAAAGGGAGTTCCGTGAACGACATGGCAACCAGATTGAAGGAATAACCAAAGCTACGACCCACCACGACGCAGCACACAAAGACAGACAGCAAAATTACATAGAAAAAGAAAAAAAGGAAAAGAAAAAGAAAAAAAACAAAGAAAATGAAGATAGGAAAAAACGAAAAAGAAAAAAAAGAAGGAAAAATGAAGACGAAGAAATCTAACAACAAATGAGGATCAACGCAAGAAATGTTGTACAGCCTCTCCACACCCGCTCAAGGGCAGTTCCAGATGTGAGAGAAATCACAAATCACGTTAAACTAGTGAACACTTAAATGACTATAGAGAAAAAAAAGACGCAGGCGCAACATACATCTTTTTGGGAGAAGTTCCTCTCACCAGGGTGGGCGAAACGTTTCTCAAAGATATCCACATGGTGTACGTGAGCTTTATTCATCTACTTGTGATTATATACATTTTATCTAATGAAACTGAAATAACAATCGATGAAATATTGGTGTGATGTGGTTGCATAACACAAATGATGTAACCACACACAAAAAAAAAAAAACACCATGGACACTGAAAGGAGCCTAGTCCTTGGTCAAGTACGAATTTATTAACTTTTTTCACTAAGGTATTTGAGGAGGTAGATCATGGTAATGAATATGATATTGTGTATATGGACTTCAGTAAGGCTTTTGACAGGGTCCCACATCAGAGACTATTGAGGAAAATTAAGGCACATGGAATAGGAGGAGAAATTTTTTCCTGGATAGAGGCATGGTTGACAAATAGGCAGCAGAGAGTTTGCATAAATGGGGAGAAATCAGAGTGGGGAAGCGTCACGAGCGGTGTTCCTCAGGGGTCAGTGTTGGGCCCCCTGCTGTTCACAATCTACATAAACGACATAGATGAGGGCATAAAGAGCGACATCGGCAAGTTTGCCGATGACACCAAAATAGGCCGTCGAATTAATTCTGACGAGGATATTCGAGCACTCCAGGAAGATTTGAATAGACTGATGCAGTGGTCGGAGGAGTGGCAGATGCAGTTTAATATACACAAATGCAAAGTTCTAAATGTTGGACAGGACAATAACCATGCAACATATAAACTAAATAATATAGATCTTAATATTACGGATTGCGAAAAAGATTTAGGAGTTCTGGTTAGCAGTAATCTGAAACCAAGACAACAGTGCATAAGTGTTCGCAATAAAGCTAATAGAATCCTTGGCTTCATATCGAGAAGCATAAATAATAGGAGTCCTCAGGTTGTTCTTCAACTCTATACATCCTTGGTTAGGCCTCATTTAGATTATGCTGCACAGTTTTGGTCACCGTATTACAGAATGGATATAAATTCTCTGGAAAATGTACAAAGGAGGATGACAAAGTTGATCCCATGTATCAGAAACCTTCCCTATGAGGATAGACTAAGGGCCCTGAATCTGCACTCTAGAAAGACGTAGAATTAGGGGGGATATGATTGAGGTGTATAAATGGAAGACAGGAATAAATAAAGGGGATGTAAATAGTGTGCTGAAAATATCTAGCCTAGACAGGACTCGCAGCAATGGTTTTAAGTTGGAAAAAATCAGATTCAGGAAGGATATAGGAAAGTACTGGTTTGGTAATAGAGTTGTGGATGAGTGGAACAAACTCCCAAGTACAGTTATAGAGGCCAGAACGTTGTGTAGCTTTAAAAATAGGTTGGATAAATACATGAGTGGATGTGGGTGGGTGTGAGTTGGACCTGATAGCTTGTGCTACCAGGTCGGTTGCCGTGTTCCTCCCTTAAGTCAATGTGACCTGACCTGACTAGGTTGGGTGCATTGGATTAAGCCGGTAGGAGACTTGGACCTGCCTCGCATGGGCCAGTAGGCCTGCTGCAGTGTTCCTTCGTTCTTATGTTCTTAAGTCCCTTGACTAGGAATTCGGCAAGACACTAGAAACTGCCAGGCAACAGATCAATCTCATGATAAACAGACTGTCCTCTTAGCCAAAGACATTACGGCATTGTTGCAAAAACAGTCAAATGGTTGGCTGTTGACGGCGCCTTGAACAGTTGAAATATGACTGTTTTATGCGAGCTGTCAACACTGACCGCCCTCTTCTGTACCCTACACAGACTATTTTTATTGTCTTTCATCTTATATTTATAGTTTTCCACTGTAACCTAATTTAACTTAGTCTAACCTGATTTAGCCTAGCCTAACTAAATTTAACCTAGTCGAACCTAATTAAACTTAGCCTAATTAAATCTACCTAATTTAACCTAGCCTAACCTAATTTAACCTAGCCTAACCTAATTAAACTTAGTCTAACCGAATTTAACTTAGCCTAACCTAATTTAACTTGGCCTAACCTAATTTAACCTTGCCTAACCTAATTTAACCTTGCCTAACCTAATTTAACCTGGCCTAACCTAATTTAACCTGGCCTAACCTTAGAAATGTGCTGTAACTCCTATGTCAAAAAGTGAGTTTAGCAAAAGAAGGGTTGGCAAAACAGGAGCGTGGGACTGGAGGACATATAATCATAATATGAAAAATACCCACAAAAATCGACAGGGGTAGACAAGGCCAGACTGTCAAAGACTGAGGCAAGACGATGAGAAGGGTAGCACACAAGATTGCTATGTTTATAGGGAACTACTAACATGGTTGGAGTATAATACAGCGCTAGGAGATAGGTGGTGATATGAAGAATGCAGCTCTAACTTCTTGGATCAAAAATATATAAACAGTGTTAAAGTTGATCAGACCCTGGTCCACCTGGAAGCCTGGTCACAGACCGGGCCGCGGGGGCGTTGATCATTGAAACCCTCTCCAGGTATACCCCCCTCATGAAGGGTAAACGAGGAGGAACGAGCTATGGAGATGTTTCATGGTCCGGTCTGAGACCTGGCCACAAGGGCGATGCTTCATGGTCCGGTCTGAGGCCTGGCCACGAGGGCGATGCTTCACGGAACAATCTTCATGAGGTAGAAATAGATAACTGAAAGGAACATTAAATATTTAAATTATACTACCTGAGGAGGCGTAGGAGCTGGAACTCAACGCCCTCAAATACACAAACACACAGGTTATTCACTGGGCCTAAAGAGGTAAACTCAGAAAAGTTATAATTTATAAGCAGTCAGCCAGTTATGAGTGTTGTTGGTAATCCATGTGTAGATTAATGTGGCAGTGGTGACAGATGGTGGAGTTGGTGGTGATATTAGAGGAGTTGGTGATGGCAGTGGCATTGGTGACTTTGGAGGTGATAGAAGTGGTATTAGAGATGGTGGTGATAATGCTGGTGGCAGCGACTGCAGAGACAGTGGTGGATAATGTCGTGCCTGCCACTCTTATAGCTTGAACAAGTGGTTGTCCTTATCAAGAACCAATATAGTCCTAGTGTCTAACGCAGCACTTGCTACCGTCCCTCGTGGAGCTCTGTGGCAGCACTTACTGTTCTTGTCAAGTGTGGTTGTTAAGAGCTGGTGGTTGTAACTGGTAATGATGACTGTCGTTAATAATGAAGTGATCCAAAGTTTTTAATTAATAAGGGTATCTGTATTTACGATGTTTGGTATACTTTACTGGTGATTTTTAAAGATTATACCTTAATTTATATATTTTGACATTCCTAAAGGAATACCGAGTAATAATTGGTGTGTGAGATTATAATATATACGTCGTGCCGACCAGGTAAAACATGCTATTTTGGCTTAAACAGCACCGCTCTTCTTGCCGAATATGGCAAGCGAAAATTTGTGTATGCAATAATTTCGCAAAAATAATTCTGAACCTAACGAAAAATATCTATTTCATTGTGTTTATTATATTGTAAACTTACCTAAAATATATTTAGTTGGATTAGGCTAAATTAAATTGAGCATGTTACAATAAGGTTAGGTAAGTTTACTAAGGTTCTTTTTGTACAAAATTATGAAATTTTTATATAAACATAAATGAAAAAATGTCTTTGAACGTACAAGATTTTTTTTTAGAAAAGACTTTATTTTAAATGAGTTCTTTCACAGTGGATGTTTTGCATGTTGTGATATCACCTGTTTACTGTGATCTTATTGCAATATCAATATCAATATATATATATATATATTTATATATATATATATATATATATATATATATATATATATATATATATATATATATATTATTATTATTATCACACTGGCCGATTCCCACCAAGGCAGAGTGGCCCGAAAAAGAAAAACTTTCACCATCATTCACTCCATCACTGTCTTGCCAGAAGGGTGCTTTACACTACAGTTTTTAAACTGCAACATTAACACCCCTCCTTCAGAGTGCAGGCACTGTACTTCCCATCTCCAGGACTCAAGTCCGGCCTGCCGGTTTCCCTGAACCCCTTCATAAATGTTACTTTGCTCACACTCCAACAGCACGTCAAGTATTAAAAACCATTTGTCTCCATTCACTCCTATCAAACACGCTCACGCATGCCTGCTGGAAGTCCAAGCCCCTCGCACACAAAACCTCCTTTACCCCCTCCCTCCAACCTTTCCTAGGCCGACCCCTACCCCGCCTTCCTTCCACTACAGACTGATACACTCTTGAAGTTATTCTGTTTCGCTCCATTCTCTCCACATGTCCTAACCACCTCAACAACCCTTCCTCAGCCCTCTGGACAACAGTTTTGGTAATCCCGCACCTCCTCCTAACTTCCAAACTACGAATTCTCTGCATTATATTCACACCACACATTGCTCTCAGACATGACATCTCCACTGCTTCCAGCCTTCTCCTCGCTGCAACATTCATCACCCATGCTTCACACCCATATAAGAGCGTTGGTAAAACTATACTCTCATACATTCCCCTCTTTGCCTCCAAGGGCAAAGTTCTTTGTCTCCACAGACTCCTAAGTGCACCACTCACCCTTTTCCCCTCATCAATTCTATGATTCACCTCATCTTTCATAGACCCATCCGCTGACACGTCCACTCCCAAATATCTGAATACATTCACCTCCTCCATACTCTCTCCCTCCAATCTGATATCCAATCTTTCATCACTTAATCTTTTTGTTATCCTCATAACCTTACTCTTTCCTGTATTTACTTTCAATTTTCTTCTTTTGCACACCCTACCAAATTCATCCACCAATCTCTGCAACTTCTCTTCAGAATCTCCCAAGAGCACAGTGTCATCAGCAAAGAGCAACTGTGACAACTCCCACTTTATGTGTGATTCTTTATCTTTTAACTCCACGCCTCTTGCTAAGACCCTCGCATTTACTTCTCTTACAACCCCATCTATAAATATATTAAACAACCACGGTGACATCACACATCCTTGTCTAAGGCCTACTTTTACTGGGAAATAATTTCCCTCTTTCCTACATACTCTAACTTGAGCCTCACTATCCTCGTAAAAACTCTTCACTGCTTTCAGTAACCTACCTCCTACACCATACACCTGCAACATCTGCCACATTGCCCCCCTATCCACCCTGTCATACGCCTTTTCCAAATCCATAAATGCCACAAAGACCTCTTTAGCCTTATCTAAATACTGTTCACTTATATGTTTCACTGTAAACACCTGGTCCACACACCCCCTACCTTTCCTAAAGCCTCCTTGTTCATCTGCTATCCTATTCTCCGTCTTACTCTTAATTCTTTCAATAATAACTCTACCATACACTTTACCAGGTATACTCAACAGACTTATCCCCCTATAATTTTTGCACTCTCTTTTGTCCCCTTTGCCTTTATACAAAGGAACTATGCATGCTCTCTGCCAATCCCTAGGTACCTTACCCTCTTCCATACATTTATTAAATAATTGCACCAACCACTCCAAAACTATATCCCCACCTGCTTTTAACATTTCTATCTTTATCCCATCAATCCCGGCTGCCTTACCCGCTTTCATTTTACCTACTGCCTCACGAACTTCCCCCACACTCACAACTGGCTCTTCCTCACTCCTACAAGATGTTGTTCCTCCTTGCCCTATACACGAAATCACAGCTTCCCTATCTTCATCAACATTTAACAATTCCTCAAAATATTCCCTCCATCTTCCCAATACCTCTAACTCTCCATTTAATAACTCTCCTCACCTATTTTTAACTGACAAATCCATTTGTTCTCTAGGCTTTCTTAACTTGTTAATCTCACTCCAAAACTTTTTCTTATTTTCAACAAAATTTGTTGATAACATCTCACCCACTCTCTCATTTGCTCTCTTTTTACATTGCTTCACCACTCTCTTAACCTCTCTCTTTTTCTCCATATACTCTTCCCTCCTTGCATCACTTCTACTTTGTAAAAACTTCTCATATGCTAACTTTTTCTCCCTTACTACTCTCTTCACATCATCATTCCACCAATCGCTCCTCTTCCCTCCCGCACCCACTTTCCTGTAACCACAAACTTCTGCTGAACACTCTAACACTACATTTTTAAACCTACCCCATACCTCTTCGACCCCCATATATATATATATATATATATATATATATATATATATATATATATATATATATATATATATATATATATATATATATACATATATATACACAAGAACGACAAGGGAGTAAATATTTAATCTTGGAGGACTCCGCGGAGGCGATGAACTCCAGAGACTTCGACAGGGTAAAAAATGGGTATACAGCTGAGCTATTTCCCTGTTGTTGCCGCTCCTGTTGCTGCTGGTGCTTACCCTGAGTCTACCTGGAGGTCATTCTAGGAGTCAACGCCCCGCGGCCCGGTCCTAGACTAGGCCTCCCGGTGGATCAGTACCTAATCAGGTAACGAAGGGCATTAAGACAGAGAAGAGCAGATGTTCAGGTGTGGTGACGTCAGTGGTGACACCCAAGTTTGATCCTAAGGTGTGCTGAAGCCAGTGTGGTGACGCCCACGGGGAAAGGGGTGCCTGGAGAGGCACCCACTGTAACCACTTTCAATATAAATGAAGTCATCTTCATCAGTCTCTGGCGCCCGTCCACCCACTGACCTTTGAAAACTTCCCCAAGATCCGGTGGGAAATTTATCCCATTAAATCCTTGTCCCTCGAATCCCAACGACTGGATTCCCAAGGAATGATGGAGGACACATTCAAATATTCTTGGCCGCTGGGGAATTATGCACTTTCTTTATGATGTAAATGCCCGAACGATAACATTAAATTTCAGAGGTAATGTCATGTGGGGCAGCTTTGACCTGGCAACACTACTCGCTCACCTTACATCCCCTCCTCCCTCCACCCACATCATCTTGGCTACCATCCAACCTCTCTTCTATATTGCCTGTCCTGTCTTCCTCTGACCCCCCCCCCCTCTCTCCCTCCTTCAACCCCCCTCTCTCCCTTCCTTCCCCCCTCTCTCTCTCTCCCCCTCTATTTCTCTTCCTCCCTTCTTTTATCTTTCTTCCACTTCCCTCCCTATTTCTCCCCTTACCCTTTCTGTCCCTCCCCATTCTCACTTGTAATATACTAGTAACAGCTTAGCTTTGGAGAGGTTTTCGACTTTCATAGCCCTGCCAAGGGCTTGGCTTTTCTCTTGGTTGCCTGTTTAACTAGGCTGTTGCTGTCGTCGACCCGTGGCCCACAGAGCAATCACAGTCTGATTGATCTGACCCTTGGCAGAACTAGTGATCAAGTTTCCTCTTGACAACTTTTAAACTAGTTCCAGCAAGAGTTCTGTTATCTGCTGGTAGCAGTTAAAGAGTCTTAGACCATGGATGTTGGCACAGTGCTTTCTTATTGTACTCATGGCGCCACAGCTTGTCAGTGAATAGATTTTACAGCTCCTTTCGTACCTCTCACTTCAGTAAGCTGTTAAGGTAGTGTGTTGCAGATTTGAGACAG
>NC_091324.1:7543879-7616379 GCF_038502225.1 Cherax quadricarinatus
AAGAGAAGGGAAAGGAGTCAGGAGCCCGGGGACATCTGTGGCGAGGGCAGGAATGTGGACACCTTGCTGGTGGACTGTGTGAGGGGACACCCTGCTGGTGGACTGTGCGAGGGAGACACCCTGCTGGTGGACTGTGCGAGGGAGACACCCTGCTGGTGGACTGTGTGAGGGAGACACCCTGCTGGTGGACTGTGTGAGGGAGACACCCTGCTGGTGGACTGTGTGAGGGGACACCCTGCTGGTGGACTGTGTGGGTACGACAACAATGTACCGACTCATTTAATGCTTACTGGGTGGGAAAAAGGGAGAGTAACTATGGCGCCAGTGAACCTCTCTCCCTTCATTTCCTAGTGACCCGCTGTGATATGAGGGAGAGGAACAAACGAAAGAACGAACGAACGAACGGACGGAGAGAGATTGAGAGAGAAAGAGAGGGAGAGAGAGAGGGAGAGAGAGGGAGAGAGAGGGAGAGAGAGGGAGAGGGAGAGAGAGGGGAGAGAGAGGGGAGAGAGAGGGGAGAGAGAGGGGAGAGAGAGGGGGAGAGAGGGGGAGAGAGGGGGGAGAGAGGGGGGAGAGAGGGGGGAGAGAGGGGGGAGAGAGGGGGGAGAGAGGGGAGAAAGATAGAGAGAGAAGGAAAAGTTTGAGGGAGAGGTTGAGAGAGATGTAAGAGGGGGAAGGAGATGGCGTCACATGTAGGTAAGGAAGGGGGATCTAATCCCCTTATTTAGCGATTTTATTAAGCAGGACCGTATGATGTTTTAAATGAGTGGATCTCCAGTGTGTAGAAAGTATCAATAAAGGAGGCAAAAAGGGGTTCAGAAATTTTTCTCTGTCACTCTCTCTCTCAGTCTCTGGGCAGAAAAAAGGAAAACAACAGTTCTTGGAAGACAGAAAACTAGCTTTACTGTACGGAAGTGCTAAGGGTGTTCCTGAAGTCTCTCTTCCAAGCAGTCTTTGGAAGACCTCCGGAGGTTGAGTCTGGGGACTCTACTTCCTCGGTAGAGAACTTCACTTCCTCAGCCGGTGAGTTGAGAAACCAAGCACGTCACCAGCGGCATCATTATGAGGCTGCCGAGCAAAACTTATCGAGAGGATCATTATGCCGGAAGAGCAGAAATGCGTGATTTTAGTACCGTAATTACCCGAACTTGAGTTTTTATTGGCTTGTAGTCTGTGTGTGTGTGTGTGTGTGTGTGTGTGTGTGTGTGTGTGTGTGTGTGTGTGTGTAATATATATAAAAGAATCACGAAACAAGTGATTCTGAATCATTAACAGCACTGCGGCTAGCCGGGATTCGATCCTGCGTCACCATGCCCAGCTCAGTGAGAAAAGTACAACGTACACATCGCTCTAACCACTGGACCATCAATTCTCAAACATCAGGCACCCAGTAGGACTAGGAGTGTTTCCTTGATATAATTTACAATACCGACAAGTACATAGGTAAGACGTATGCCATAGTTTGGTATCTTTATTACCAAGACGTTTCGCCAGCTTAGCAGGTGAAACGATATACTGAGATGACCTAAATACTGGTGACAATAGAAGTAGTGGAGAGGTAGAAATGATTTGATCAGTCTCTTAGCCTTAGCAAGCTAGAGTTCAACTGAGGGACTGACTACCTGAAACTTACTTTATCAAGGCTGAGGGCCTGATTACCTCCTATCTACCTTTACACTACTGTTGTCCCCAGTATTTAAGTCACCTCTATATTTCGACCGAAGAAGTTTGCTTAGCAGGTAAAAGTCTCAGTAACGAAGATACCCAACTGTTGCACTGCGACTCTCAGCGTCCCTGATAAGCGACCCACCAGGAGGAACTGCATCATACATGTCAATGTTCACACACGAACAAAAAAATGACGAGAAAAAGACACTACTGCAAGACACTAAGAGACGATCTGAAGAGGCTCGCAGAGGCAGGTAACGAAGTACAAAGTTTGTATACCGATATACAATGTCTACCGAAGTATAATGTACACCGAAGTACAATGTATACCGAGTTACAAAGCATTTATACCAGCGTTTAAAGTATGTATGGTAACGTACAAAATATGGATGCTGACGAAGAAATTATGGATGCTGGCGAACAAATTATGGATGCTGGCGAACAAAGTACGGATGCTGGTGAACAAATTATCGGTGCTGACGAACAAAGTACGGATGCTGGCGAACAAAGTACGGATGCTGGCGAACAAAGTACGGATGCTGGCCAACAAATTATGGATGCTGGCGAACAAAGTACAGAGCCTAGCTCACACATTATGGATGCTGGCGAACAAATTATGGGTGCTGGCGAACAAATTATGGGTGCTGGCGAACAAAGTACGGATGCTGGCGAACAAAGTACGGATGCTGGCGAACAAAGTACGGATGCTGGCAAACAAATTATGGGTGCTGGCGAACAAAGTACGGATGCTGGCGAACAAAGTACGGATGCTGGTGAGCAAATTATGGGTGCTGGCGAACAAAGTACGGATGCTGGCGAACAAAGTACGGATGCTGGCGAACAAAGTACGGATGCTGGCGAACAAAGTACAGATGCTGGCCAACAAATTACGGATGCTGGTGAACAAAGTACGGATGCTGGCGAACAAATTATGGATGCTGACTCACGAAATCGTAATGACACGATTGCAAACAAACCATACCACGGATTGGGTTTCAACCCGCTGACGAAGAAATTATGGATGCCGGCGAACAAATTATGGATGATGGCGAACAAATTATGGATGCTGGTGAACAAATTATAGATGCCAGTGTACAAAGTATAGATGCTAGTTTACAACATTTTCAGATGCGACAAAACACACGATCCATGAGGTGGGTGGAGTCGGTGTGTGTTAGACACCCTGACATGTATTGAGCTGCCTGACACCACCAACGTTGAAGTGAAAAGTACCAGCAGTGAAAAACAGTGCAGAAAACCTGTGAAACCTACTGCAGCCAGATAAAGGCGGGCCAGGAGCTGAAAGACTACACTCTAGAGTACAACCTGCTGAATACAGACATCCCCCTCTACACAGGAGTCGCATGTACCTCCTCTTCCTCCTCCATCTTCGGATCCCAAATATCTCCTCAAAATTCATGGGAGAAAACGCACTTCACCGAATATGATAAAGAGTGATTACGGAATTAATCTAAGAATGCAAAAGAGGGATATTGAGCCGGCGGCCGCCACATCACATCTCCAGACGTCAGTCGACTCCCTAATTTATTCTATCTATCGCCTTCCTGCTCCCGCCAGACCTGAAGAAGTTCTCGCGCAACTCCGGATATTAAAAAGGGTGAAGAAAAAAAAAGTTATTCAGCGTTAAATCATTCCAGGAATTAAACTCCCTCTGCCTCAAGATGGCAGATTATCAGGAGTGGATATATTTTCCTCTCAATCCCTCTCTGCCAAGCAGCGATCTGAATGCCAAGAAGATGCAATTATGTTTATGTTAGATTATAAGCTCTCGTGCTGCAGACGTCGCTATCATCGTTCAGTACTAGGGGTGTTTGGTCTGTCAGCATACAACGCACTGCCTCCTGACTGTGCTCATCTTAGACTCTATACTCTGGAACCAAATGAAACGAGATACTGCTTCTGGTACTTCACAGCGTGTGCGCCTCGCTATTAACTGACGGAGGATTGAGCCTCCGCCAGTCTTCGCAATGAATAGCCCACACGGGTGTAGCGTTTCATATAAGCTATATCCACATCTAGCAAGAGAGTCCGGCAGCTCTTGACAGCCCTGGCGTCGCCAGCCTCATCCCGGCAGTCTCACAGCCTCACTGGGGATCATAATGGCCGCCCACCGTTAAGTAGTTGATATTAGGGAACTTTGGAAGACATCACCTCGTCCAAAACTGGAATGGAGTCCCATCCTCAAAACCTCCGTCTCACTTCTCTCTCACTCTCTTCTGGCAAAGTTCCAGCCACACACTCCCAGCATTCACATATTCTCTTCCCTCTAACTCTTCATTTTTCCACTTCATTCACCTCCCTTTCTTCGTCACTGTCATCTTCCTCATCCCTTCCTACTCTTCCTCCTCTTGTCATCCTTTTATCTTCCGTCTTCTTCCATCATTTACACTTCCTGCTCCTCGTTTAATATTTCTTCCTCTTAATACAACCATCTCCCAATTACTATTCCTTCCCGCCTTTTCCATATCCTTCCTATACCTGTTCAGCCTCCTTCCTTATCTTCCATTTTTGTTTCATTATCCCTTTCTTCCCACGCATCTTTCTCCCTTTTCTCTCTTAACTATTCCTTATATCCTATCCCATCCTCCCTACTCACCGTTCTTCTCCCTTCTCCACTTAATCTTCACTTTCTGGAATCCTGTTTCTGACAGTGTTGGAGACCGAAGCAGCGTTTCATGTGCCGAGTTAAAACACGCTACAAAACATGAGAAAATATGAAAGTGATCCAAAACGCTTGAGTGAGGGAGAGAGGTGTAGCGCCATGCTGTATGGAGGAAAATTGCTTGAAAAATCCATTGTTTTTTAGTAGTGAAAGCTAGAAGCGCCTGTAAGCAAAGGTTCTGAACACCTACAGAATGCTGGAGGTACCTGTAAAACCTTTAGTAAGAGAAGAAATATAGCTTTAAAATCCCGATATAGAGCAAGCATTTATAGAATGTTTATTTTTATTATATTTAAGAAAAAGTTCTAAACGCGGAGGCCATCAAGTTCGATTGAAGGAAAATGGGGAAAGAGTGGTCGTGTTCCTGGTATCAAGAGCCCTTTACCGACATCAAGGAACCTCCACTGAGGGAACAGTGTTAGAAGAGCCTGTAAACGTTAGGCTGAGGCAAGAAATACAGCTTCAAAATCCCATGGTATTCAAGCAGCATATGCAAAATGCAAAAGGGGCTGCGAACGCCAGAGGCTCTGTGAACGCCAGAGGTTCTATGAACGCCAGAGGCTCTATGAACGCCAGAGGCTCTTATGAACGCTGGGCTGAGGGATAAAATACACAATACGAAAAGCTAGGCTGCGGGGAGCCAACCAAAACGCTTTTTTTCCTTAAGCAAGAAAAGAAAGTTTAAACTGTGAGGATAGCTTGTCCAAAACGCTCGCAGTGTGTGGAAAAAAGAAAAAGCCTTTGAAAGAGCGGTACACTAAGGGGAGGAAAGAAGTGCTTCAAAAATGTTCTGGTGGTAGGGGTAGTAAGGGGTTACATGCTATGGAAAACTGAGAGGAGACACTCGCCAAGGTTCGTAGAGGGGGAAATATATCGAATAGGCGTGGTGGCGAGGTGAGCAGCGTTGGGTGGTGGTGGTTGTTGGGTAGTAGTGGTGGTGGTTGATGGGTAGTAGTGGTGGTGGTTGATGGGTAGTAGTGGTGGTGGTGGTTGATGGGTAGTAGTGGTGGTGGTGGTTGATGGGTAGTAGTGGTGGTGGTTGATGGGTAGTAGTGGTGGTGGTGGTTGATGGGTAGTAGTGGTGGTGGTTGATGGGTAGTAGTGGTGGTTGTTGGGTAGTGGCGGTGGTGGTGGTTGTTGGGTAGTGGCGGTGGTGGTGGTTGATGGGTGGAGGTGGTGCTGGTGGTTGATGGGTAGTGGTGGTGGTGGTGGTTGATGGGTAGTGGTGGTGGTGGTGGTTGATGGGTAGTAGTGGTGGTGGTGGTTGATAAGTAGTGGTGGTTGATGGGTAGTAGTGGTGGTGGTGGTTGATGGGTAGTAGTGGCGGTGGTGGTTGATGGGTAGTAGTGGCGGTGGTGGTTGATGGGTAGTAGTGGCGGTGGTGGTTGTTGGGTAGTGGCGGTGGTGGTTGTCGGGCAGTGGCGGTGGTGGTTGTCGGGCAGTGTTGGTGGTGGTTGTCGGGCAGTGGTGATGGTGGTTGTTGGGAAGTGGTGGTGGTGGTTCTTGGGCAGTGGTGGTTGTCGGGCAGTGGTGATGGTGGTTGTTGGGAAGTGGTGGTGGTGGTTCTTGGGCAGTGGTGGTTGTTGGGTAGTGGTGGTGGTGGTTGTTGGGTAGTGGTGGTGGTTGTTGGGTAGTGGTGGTAGTGGTGGTGGTGGTTGTTGGGGAGTGGTGGTGGTGGTTGTTGGGGAGTGGTGGTGGTGGTTGTTGGGTAGTGGTGGTGGTTCTTGGGTAGTGGTGGTTGTTGGGTGGTGGTGGTGGTTGTTGTTGAGTAGTGGTAGTGGTTGTTCTTGTGTATTGGTGGTGGTTGTTGGGCAGTGGTGGGAGTGGTGGTTGTTGGGTAGTGGTGGTTGCTGGGGTAGTGGTAGTGGTGCTTGGTGGTGGTGACGGCTGTTGAGTAATGGTGATGGTGGTGGTTGCTGGCAGTGGTGGTTAGTGGTGGCTGATGGGTGGTAGTGGTGGTTGTTGGGTAATGGTGGTTGTTGGGTAATGGTGGTGGTGGTTGCTGGGTAGTGGTGGTAGTGGTTGCTGGGTAATGGTGGTGGTGGTTGTTGGGTAATGGTGGTGGTGGTTGTTGGGTAATGGTGGTGGTGGTGGTGGTGGTGGTGGTGTTGGTGGTGGTGGTTGTTGGGTAATGGTGGTGGTGGTGGTTGTTGGGTAATTGTGGTGGTGGTTGTTGGGTAATGGTGGTGGTGGTGGTTGTTGGGTAATGGTGGTGGTGGTTGTTGGGTAATGGTGGTGGTGGTTGTTGGGTAATGGTGGTGGTGGTTGTTGGGTAATGGTGGTGGTGGTGGGGTAATGGTGGTGGTGGTGGTGGTGGTTGGGTGGTGGTTGGGTGGTGGTTGGGTGGTGGTTGGGTGATGGTGGTGGTGGTGGTTGGGTGGTGGTGGTGGTTGCTGGGTAGTGGTGATGGTGGACAGGTAGTGGTGGTGGTAGTTGTTGGGTAGTGGTGATGGAGGTGGTTGTTGGGAAGTGGTGATGGTGGTTGTTGGGTAGTGGTGGTGGTTGTTTGGTAGTAATGGTGGTGGTGGCTGATGGGTACTGGTTGTTGGATAGTGGTGATGGTGGTGGTTGTTGGATAGTGATGGTTGTTGGGTAGTGATGGTGGTGGTTGTTGGGTAGTGGTGATGGTGGTGGTTGTTGGGTAGTAGTGATGGTGGTGGTTGTTGGGTAGTAGTGATGGTGGTGGTTGTTGGGTAGTGGTGGTGGTTGTTTGGTAGTGATGGTGGTGGTTGTTTGGTAGTGATGGTGGTGGTTGTTGGATAGGGGTGATGGTGGTGGTTGTTGGATAGTGGTGATGGTGGTGGTTATTGGGTAGTGGTGATGGTGGTGGTTATTGGGTAGTGGTGATGGTGGTGGTTGTTGGGTAGTGGTGATGGTGGTGGTTGTTGGGTAGTGGTGATGGTGGTGGTTGTTGAGTAGTGGTGATGGTGGTGGTTGTTGAGTAGTGGTGGTGTTTGAGTAGTGGTGATTGAGTAGTGGTGGTGGTGTTTGTTAGGTACTGGTGGTGTTTACTGGGTTGTAGTGGTGGTGGTGTTTGAGTAGTGGTGGTGGTGTTTGTTAGGTAGTGGTGGTGTTTACTGGGTTGTAGTGGTGGTGGTGATGGTTGTCGGGTAATGGTTGTTGTTGGGTGGTGGCGGTTGTTGGAAAGTGGTAGTTGTTGGGTGGTGGTGATGGTGGTGGTTGTTGGGTAGTGGTGATGGTGGTGGTTGTTGGGTAGTGGTGATGGTGGTGGTTGTTGGGTAGTGGTGATGGTGGTGGTTGTTGGGTAGTGGTGATGGTGGTGGTTGTTGGGTAGTGGTGATGGTGGTGGTTGTTGGGTAGTGGTGGTGGTGGTTGTTGGGTAGTGGTGGTGGTGGTTGTTGGGTAGTGGTGGTTTTTGTTGGGTAGTGGTGGTGGTGGTGGTTTTTGTTGGGTAGTGGTGGTGGTTGTCGGGTAGTGGTGGTGGTTGTCGGGTAGTGGTGGTGGTTGTCGGGTAGTGGTGGTTGTTGGGGGTAGTGGTGGTGGTGGTTGTTGGGTAGTGGTAATGGTGGTGGTTGTTGGGTAGTGGTGATGGTGGTGGTTGTTGGGTAGTGGTGATGGTGGTGGTTGTTGGATAGTGATGGTGGTGGCTGTTGTTGGGTAGTGACTGTGGTGGCTGTTGTTGGGTAGTGGTGGTGGTTGTTGTTGGGTAGTGGTTGTTTGGTAGTGGTGATGGTTGCTTGGTAGTGATAGTGGTGTGGTTGCTGGGCGGTTGTGGTGGTGGTGACTGCTTTGTAGCGGTAATGGTGGTGGTTGTTGGGTAGTGGTGGTGGTGGCTGTTGGGTGGTAGTGGTGGTGGGTGGTAGTGGTGGCAGTGGTGGTGGGTGGTAGTGGTGGCGTTGGGTGCTAGGTAGTGGTGGTGGTGGGTGCTAGGTAGTGGTGGTGGTGGGTGCTAGGTAGTGGTTGTGGTGGGTGCTTGGTTGTGGTGGGTGCTAGGTTGTGGTGGTGGTGGGTGCTAGGTAGTGGTGGTGGTGGGTGCTAGGTTGTGGTGGTGGTGGGTGCTAGGTTGTGGTGGTGGTGGGTGCTAGGTTGTGGTGGTGGTGGGTGCTAGGTTGTGGTGGTGGTGGGTGCTAGGTTGTGGTGGTGGGTGCTAGGTTGTGGTGGTGGTGGGTGCTAGGTAGTGGTGGTGGTGGGTGCTGGGGAGTGGTAGTTGTTGGGTAGTGGTAATGACTGTTGGGTAGTAGTGGTGATGTTTGTTATTGGGTAGTGGTGGTGTTTGTTGGATAGTGGGAGTGGTTGTGGGGTAGTGGTGGTGGTTGGGGGATAGTGATGGTGTCTGTTGGGTGGTGGTGATGGTTGTCGTGTAATGGTTGTTGTTGGGTGGTGGTGTGGTTGTTGGGTGATGGTTGTGTGGTTGTTGGGTGGTGGTGGATGTGGGGTAATGGTTGCTGTTGGTTGGTGGTTGTTGGAAAGTGATGCTGTTTAGTGGTGGTGGTTGTTGTTGGGGTTGCTTGGTGGTGGAGGATGTTGGGTGGTGGTGGAGGATGTTGGGTGGTGGTGGAGGATGTTGGGTGGTGGTGGAGGATGTTGGGTGGTGGTGGAGGATGTTGGGTGATGGTGGAGGATGTTAGGTGGTGGTGGAGGTTATTGGGTGGTCTAACTGGAGTGTGTTCCGAGTCGAGGCCCCAGCTGTCCTGACCCAGACCAGACCTACCAGTGGATGACCTGATTAACCGGGCTGTTGGTGCTAGTCGCACAAAGTTCATCGTAAGAACCTCAGCCCAGCTGATCATTCAATGACCTGATAAATTTGTCTATTTCTCTCTTAAAGACAGCCAGGGTTTGGTTGGTAATCCTCCATGTGTATGAACGAAGGACCTTCAGAAGTCTTGGCTCCGCACACTTCAGGAATTTTCCCTTAGCATACCCATTGCATCTTTGCTTTTCGTTAGAGGTATTTTGCATCGTCTGACAAGTGTCTTTTGTTCATGGGGAACGATTTGAGTGTGCAGGTTTGGGACCAGTCCTAGATTTTTTTAAGTGTAGATTATATTGTACCGCGCCTACATTTCAAGAGTACATCGGACTTCAAATGTCTTCACTGATTTAGGTGTTTGGCTGATTGTATGCGAGGTTCTCTGTACCTTCACCAAGTCTGCTATTTAGCCTGCCTTGAACAGAGCTGTTACTGTGCAGCAGAACGCCAGCCTAGAAAGGACAAGTGATATGAAGAATATTACTGGTTTATCATCACTTATTTTAAAGGTTTTAGTTATCTAGCTTATTGTTTTCCTTGCGGTTGTGATAGTGACACTGCTGTGATCCTTGAAGGCGAGATCTAGTAACATAATCAATGCCAAAGCTATCACATTTGTCTTCTGCTCTATTGAATGTTTTGAGTTTGCTGTATACTCCGTTCTAATCTATTTCCTCAATATTTCCATAATGGAGTAACTGAAACGTGTTCTTATTGAACATCGTATTGCTGTCAGTGGCCCATTGGAAGACTTTGTGTCCTCAATGGATGCCACACTTATGCAGATTCTAGTATCGTTTGCAAAGAATGATACGATGCTATGATTTATGCCTCTGTCTACGTTGGATATGAGAATAAGAGACAGAAGTGGGGAAAATAGTGTGGTTTGAGGAATAGGTTTTCACTATGGCAGCCTCCGATTTCATTCCGTTCACTATCACACTATGGGTCTTATTAATTAGAAAATTAAATATCCAACAACCCACTTTTCCAGTTATTCATTTTACAAACATTTTTTAGGCTAATACACCATGGTCACACCTGTCAAGAGCTTTTGTAAAGTTTGTGTACACTACATCTGCATTCTGTTTGTCTTTCACTGCATCCAAAACCGTGTCGTAATGGTCAAGAATTCCGAGAGGCAGAAGAGAGCTGCTGTAAACCTGCGCTGCTCTGAGTTGTGCAACTGTAGAAATTCCATGTGATTAGCAATATTGTTCCTTAGAGTTTCAAAGATTTTATTTATGTCGGACGTAAACATTATCGGTCGCTTTTTTTTTTTTGCTATTGCTTTGTAGAGTGGGTATGTCAGTCATTTTTAAAGGACTGTGGGATGATTCCTGTGTTCAGGTTCCTCCTCCATAGAATAAATGAAGTCACGAGATAAGTTTTTTTTTTTTTTGCAGTTCTTCATGGTGTTCCATGAATCAGGTCCTGGAGCAAAATTAATTAATTCATGATAAACGCTAAACATATGTGGGTTATTCAGCGCAAGACGTGGTGGAGGCTTGACCCTCCGTCTGCTGAGCACCAGACAGATACACTTCCTATTGTACTCACCTAGGGTGCATGGGGATATTATCAGTGGGTTTTTCCAAATGGAGTTAAAGATATGTCGGAAATTACGGAGATGCCAGCAAGATTTTGCGTCTCATCCACGAGAAACATAATTTGAATTGTCAAACTTTATACTGATTAATGGCTCACCGAACACATAATCAGATTGCAACTTCAGTACCTCACTCACTTCCATGTCATCATCAGTGTAAGTTCCACCTCTTTTTGAGCAAGGCCTGATGCTGGATGTAATTTTTGCCCTGGATTACTGTGTTTACTAATACTTCTACTTCTGGTTATCACCAGTTCTACCACTACTAATATTACAGACTCGGAAGACTCGTTGTAATTGATCGTCCTGATACAGTTGCCGAAGAGACATCAGGAATCTGTTAACTTCAGAATGCCCCATCTAGTGAATGTCTATAACAGCCGACATGGGTTTTTAACATGGGATAAACTTGAGTTTTAACGAGTGGTTAGATGAAGCAGCGAGTGTCCATGGCAACATCTCGCTAGGTAACGGGCGAAATGTTAGAAGGGTGATCAGGGACACGACTCCATAAAAGGAGGATGCCAAGGGACGCTTGTCTCCGTGCTAGAAAAATAACTAGGGAGGCTAGATCCTCTATTAGAAGGATACCTAGGGACGCTAGTTAGGGGCATTTGCCTATTAGAAATTTGTTTGGGACTCGTAGGATGCCCTGGGAACAGTCTGTGTGTGACCGGAACGCATAAAGCTTGGAAGGAGACTACAAGCCTTCAGCAGGTGAAAGGCTCAAGACTTTCTATTAGCTATATTTTGTATGTATAAGGACGCTAGCTATTTAGGGAGAAAAACGCTAACAGATATTAGTTTCAGGGGATAGAATGAAGGGAAATTCCTTACCGAGAGGTAAGGTCAAGAAATCCAGCTAATCCGTATAAGGTGACTGAACAAGCTGGAGAGCTTCAAGAACTCGTGGTGAGTGAATATCCTCAAGAACTCGTGGTGAGTGAATATCCTCAAGAACTCGTGGTGAGTGAATATGCTCAAGAACTCTTAGTGCACACCGTTTAGACCTTTCAACTGAGTGCATGCGCTGATGAACACGTTAATGATAAAAACGAAAGGAAGAGAATGAAAAAGAAGGGAAGAGGATGAAAAAGGGAAGATGAAACAGAATGGAAGAGGATGAAAAAGAGAAGATGAAAAAGAAGAGAAGAGATGAAAAAGAGAAGATGAATAAGAAGGGAACAGGATGAAAAAGAAGGGTTAAGAAAAAAAGATAAAAAAAAAAAAACACTGAACTAGAGACATGAAATATTAACAAAGTTAATTAATGTGACGCTAAATATATTCATGGCAACGACAAAAGAAGACGGAAAGAAAGACCAGGAGGAAAGTGAAGAGAATGAGGGGGTGAGGAAGTTGAGGAGAGAGAAAGGGAGAGCAGGTGGCGGAGGACCAGGAGGAGTAAAGAAAAGACCGAGTGTGTAGGGGAAGGGGAACGAAGAGGTTATTGAGGTAAAGCGGAAGAGAATTTACAGAGAGGAAGCGGCTCTGAAAACGATGTGAAAGAAGTCATCTCTTAGCTGGAGGGAGGGAGAGAGAGAGAGAGAGAGAGAGAGAGAGAGAGAGAGAGAGAGAGAGAGAGAGAGAGAGAGAGAGAGAGAGAGAGAGAGAAGGTTCGAGAAGAAAATGTTCATTATTAAGGTTGTGATATATATACATGCTCCCCGAGGTGAAAGAAAAAATGTGCAATTTTGAAACTTATTAAAGCTGAAATTTGTCATGTTGATGGAATGGTTGAGGGACGGACTCCCGAGTGAGAAAAACACAAGGTAACTAGACATGTCCCTGACGTGTCCCTGACTGTACCTTCCTGGGATGGGGGAGACCAACCCCACGCTATATAGTAGCCCATGTCTGTGGGCGAGAAGAGGCTACTACATAGCGGGCCACAGACTGTCCTTTCGCTACTTTAGGAGGACGGGGAAGGGGGACAGCAGTCCTGCCACAAAATCTGGCAGATGCCCCAACCACCTATCCACATTCAACTAACCAACAAATCAACCAGTCACTTAACGAACCAATAAATCAGTCAGCCAACCACTTTAACCAACAAATTATCCACTTTGTGAACCGATGAACCAGTCAGGCAGCCAGCGACTTGGTGAACAAAACAAGCCGTCACAGCCACCAGCTAACGAGCCTGCAAGCCATTCAAGGCGCCACACGCATGGGGCTCACACAACACATAATACCCGGAATGCACATATGCCACGGGGGAGGGGAGGAGGAAGGTATTCCATATCACGTGTGAATTTATGTGAAAATCTTGTAAATACCTCGCCAAGAGTTCTCCTTCAGTTGGGGAAAACACCTCCTATTTCACAGTAATAGCGATAATGCCCCTTACCAACACCCCCAACAGCACACACACCTGCCCAGATGGTGGGGAGAACAGGGAGAAGGAACAGACGAGGAAAAGGAAACGGAGTGGAAGCAACAGAAAGGATGAGAAAATGAGAAAGGAATAGGGTAGGGATGAAGGGGGGGGGGAAGGATAGGGAAAGATAATATAGAAGGAAGGTAGGAGGGAGAGAGAGGGTAGGAGTAGAATGGAGAGAAAATGAGGAGTATAGTGAAGATGGGAAGAGGAAAAGGGTGAGAGATATTCATCTGAAAGAGATAATCGAATGTCGCAACCAGCAGTCAGGACATGGCTGACACTAGTGACCCATTTTTGCTAGGATGCAACTCAAAAGAACCAGAAAGATGTTGATGGTTAACTGCAACAGCTGCATCAAAGTGAAAGGTGACAATACAACAGGAGTGTGTATGGGTGTCAACCAATGTATCAAAGACAGCTACATACTTGTAATGACAGCTTCTCACTCAATCACTCTGTTCAATACTTGATTAATGCTCTCAGTCACTGAGACTCACATCACATCTTATTGTAGCTAACTGCCCCAGTGGCTAACGCCTCGGTCTGGAGTTTTATGACTCTCTGATCGCGAGTTTTAACCCCCACCCGTGGTATGGCTCTCAGTCACTGGTTAAAAAGTCCAGAAAACTATTTTCAAAAAAAGAAAAAAAAAAAAAAAGATATATCAACTTCATTTATTCTCATCTGCTACTATGTAACCAGTAATACATTTCTTTGAAGGCTGGTATACTTTTAAACCTTTATCAAACCCGTTCACTGAGCAGCAACTGTCAGTGATCAACGACCTTGGCTCTTCAATCACGAACTTTCAGCAGTATGTGCCTGGGCTAGACGTTGGTGTATTATATTTCCTGATCAGAAAATACAGTTCATGAGATTTGGCAACACACTGTAACTATTATTATAATTATAATTATGTGGAGCTCTAAACTTGGAGGATTATACAGCGCATGGTGGGGGGGATGGAAGTTATTCAGGCTCAATTCAGGTAACTGGGGCATAGATCCAATTCCCTAGATCAAGAGCCCGTCACTACCGTGAAGGAACCTCCCTTTTGGGGACGCTGTAACTAGTGAGGTTGACAGCTGTAGAAAGGAACGAAAACACTACAGTTACTGTGGATCTTGCAGGCAATGAAACAAAGAAATTTAAAGCTTTAATGTGCAACTCTCACTTGCTTTAAAACTCTATACGATGCACAAATTCGCTTACTGGTTGAGTATGTACCACACTCTTGGACGGTGTGCCTCCATGCTTATCTCCGACTTAGGAAAAATACAGAGGGACGCGTAAGGCAATTTATTTTTTAATCCTCAACTCGTCATGGTTGAACCTGTCACTTCACTATACACCAACATCGAGAAGAAAGTGACATTACAGCGTTATATATAAAGTCAATCTTCAAACTTTGCCCTCTAAGCCAACTTCGTGGACATTCATAAATTGATTATTATATACCTTACTCAAATACACCACTCTCAGCCATCACGCATTTCACGCCTCACTCAGGGCAAGCACATACTCAAGATATCGTCAAACTACCTAAAAGTCAGACTTAAAAAATAAAGGAAGACAAGAAAACAGCTGCAAAATGAAACACATCTCGATCAACTTGTATCCTGGATAAATCTCATGTGTTGGGTAGCTGGTTATTTCGTGAGAACACACACACACACACACACACACACACACACACACACACACACATACACACACACACACATACACACACACACACACACACAATGTGTACTCACCAAATTGTGGTTGCAGGGGTCGAGACTGTGTGCATGTGTATATGTGCGTATGTGTGTATATATGCGTATGTGTATGCGTATGTGCATGTGTGTGTACACACCTATTTGTGGTTGCAAGGGTCGATTCATAGCTCCTGGCGTGTGTGTGTTTGTGTGTGTGTGTGTACTCACTTAGCTGAGGTTGCTGGGGTCGAGTCCAAGCTCCTGGCCCCGCCTCTTCGCTGGTCGCTACTAGGTCACTCTCCCTGAACCGTGAGCTTTATCATACCGATGCTTAAAGCTATGTATGGATCCTGCCTCCACTACATCGCTTCCCAAACTATTCCACTTCCTGACTACTCTGTGGCTGAAGAAATACTTCCTAACATCCCTGTGATTCATCTGTGTCTTCGTGTGTGTGTGTGTGTGTGTGTGTGTTATAAAACCATGACGTATTCCTCACAAAAACAATTAATAAACAATAAAAGTATGGAAGTGCAAACAGACCAGAGGGAGCCACCCAGCGGTCTCTGTAATATACACTCAAATAATCACTTTTTTTCATACATCTGACGGCCAAAGTGAAATACTGACATTGTTTAAGAGGATGAACTACTGGGTCACACACATCACGGTGAACGCTTGCGTACCTTCACTCCCAGGCAGCGACGTTTGCAGCGACGTCAGGAGCGTTGTCAGTAGCAACGTCAGGAGCGTTGCTAGGAGCGTCGCCTGTAGCGACGTCTCCAGGGACTTGAGAAGAGCGACAAGAATTTTCATCCCGCCACCAGACTTTTTCCAGTCATAGTACATCAATTTATATCTGCACACACACACACACACACACACACACACACACACACACACACACACACACACACACATGTTCCATAACATACGTTCAGTAATATATTTTATTCCGTATATCTTTAAACGTATATTTACTTCCTTGTCTAAGTTCTACAAACTTTCAATACTCACTAAAATATAACTTTTTTATTATTTTCACAACTAAGTGAACCCACAAAGTTTAAACAGCGCTGAAAATGTCAATTATGTTGTGAAGTGTTCCTTAACTAACCTGACCTTCCCGTCCACGTACCTTCTGCATCAATCACTAACCTAGTATGACCCGGTGGTCCAATCAGAACTCAAAATCAACCTGTAGCTGCCCCGAGACGCTTGTTAGCCCACCCTACTCGCCTTGGTATAGTTCAGAATACTGTCAACACTCAAACAACGACTGACACTTCGTGTGTGTACTCTCGGTGTGTGTATGTCATTCCAGGTGATCCCAGGACCAAAACGTTTTCTGGTATGTCCTAGTGTTTGCTCAAGACTCTTTTTAAACCAGTTTGTCGGTATCGATTACCAAGGTTTGTACCATGAAAGGTATATATACCACTAGGTAAGCAGGTGGCAGGAAGGTTAGTGTGTGTGTACTCGCCTAGTTGTGGTTGCTAGGGTCGATTCACAGCTCCTGGCCCCGCCTCTTCAACTGGCTGCTACCCGGTCACCCTTCTCCGTGAGCTTTACCATACCTCTTCTTAAAGCTATGTATGGATCCTGCCTCCACTACATCATTGCCCATGCTATTCCATTCCTGACAACTCTGTGACTGAAGAAATACTTCCTAACATCCCTGTGGTTCATTCGAGTCTTCAGCTTCCAAATGTGACCCCTTGCTGTTGTGTCCCATCTCTGGAAAATTCTGTCTGTCCACCTTGTCTATACCTCTCAGTATTTTATATGTCGTTATCATATCCCCCTAACTCTCCTGTCTTCCAGTGTCGTCAGGTCGACTTCCCTTAACCTCTCCTCGTAGGACATACCTCTTAGCTTTGGGACTAGTCTTGTTGCAAACCTTTGCATTTTCTCAAGTTTCGTTACATTCTTGGCTAGGTGAGGGTTCCACACTGGCGCTGCATATTCCAATATGGGCCTAACGTACAGCGTGTGTGTGTGTGTGTGTGTGTGTGTGTGTGTGTGTGTGTGTGTGTGTGTGTACCCGCCTAATTGTGGTTGCAGGGGTTGAGACTTAGTTCCTAGCCCTGCCTCTTCACTGAACGCTACTAGGTCCTCTCTCTCTCTCTCCCTCCCTCCCTGCTCCATGAGCTTTATCATGCCTCGTCTTAAAGCTATGTATGGTTCTTGCCTCCACTACATCACTCGCCAGACTGTTCCACTTCCTGACTACTCTATGACCGAAGAAATACTTCCTAACATCCCTTTCACTCATCCGAGTCTTCAACTTCCAAGTGTGACCTCTTGTTTCTGTCCCCTCTCTGGAACATCCTGTCTCTGTCCACCTTGTTTATTCCATGCAGAGTTTTGAATGTCGTTATCATGTCTCCCCTAACCCTCCTGTCCTTCAGTGTCGTCAGGTCGATTTCCCTTAACCTTTCTTCGTAAGACATTCCCCTTAGCTCTGGAACTAACCTTGTCGCAAACCTTTGCACTATCTCTAATTTCTTGACGTGTTTGACCAGGTGTGGATTCCAAACTGGTGGTGCGTACTCCAGTATGGGCCTGACGCACACGGTGTATGTGTACTCACCTAGCTGTGGTTGCGGGGGTCGATTCATAGCTCTTGGCCCTGCCTCTTCACTGGCCGCTACTGGGTCACTTTCCCTGCACCATGAGCTTTATCATACCTCTGCTTAAAGCTATGAATGGATCCTGCCTCTACTACATCGCTTCCCAAACTATTCCACTTCTTGACTACTCTGTGACTGAAGAAATACTTCCTAACATCCCTGTGCTTCATCTGAGTCTTCAGCTTCCAACTGTGTCCCTTTGTTGCTATGTCCCATCTGTGGAACATTCTGTCTCTGTCCACCTTGTCAATTCCTCTCAGTATTTTATATGTCGTTATCATGTCCCCCATATCTCTCCTGTCCTCCAGTGTCGTCAGGTCGATTTCCCTTAACCTCTTCTCGTAGGGCATACCCCTTAGCTCTGGGACTAGTCTTGCTGCAAACCTTTGCACTTTCTCTAGTTTCTTTACGTGCTTGGCTAGGTGTAGGTTCCAAACTGGTGCCGCATACTCCAACATGGACCTAACGTTAAGAGTGTTCAGGGTCCTGAACGATTCCTTATAAAGATGACGGAATGCTGTTTTTAGGTTTGCTAGGCGCCCATATGCTGCAGCAGTTATTTGGTTGATGTGCGCCTCAGATGTGCCAGTTGTTATACTCACCCCAAGATATTTTTCCTTGAGTGAGGTTTGTATTCTCTGGCCCTCTAGATTGTACTCCGTCTGCAGTCTTCTTTGCCCTTACCCAATCATGACTTTGCACTTGGTGGGGTTGAACTCCAGGAGCCAATTGCTTGATCAGGCCTGCAGCCTGTCCAGATCCCTCAGTAGTTCTGCCTGGTCCTCTTCTGATTGAATTCTTCTCATCAACTTCACATCTGCAAACAGGGACACTTCGGAGTCTATTCCTTCCGTCATGTCGTTCACAAATACCAGAAACAGCGCCGGTCCTAGGACTGACCCCTGTGGAACCCACCCCACTCGTGACAGGCGCCCACTCTGACACCTAGCCACGTAGCATGACTCGCTGCTGTCTTGCTGACAGGTATTCCCTGATCCACTGTAGTGCCTTCCCTGTTATCCCTGCCTGGTCCTCCAATTTTTACACTAATCTCTTGTGTGGAACTGTGTCAAACGCCTTCTTACAGTCCAAGAAAATGCAATCTACCCACCTCTCTCTCTCTCTCGTGTGTGTGTGTGTGTGTGTGTGTGTGTGTGTGTGTGTGTGTGTGTGTGTGTGTGTGTGTGTGTGTGTGTGTGTGTGTCTCACACACTTTCTGTACACTGAGACTTTGCGTTATTTCTATTTTAGGTATTAAACTACGCTTCACTGGTGACATTATAGAGGTGAGGTGTGACCTTGGGTACGCTCGTCTAGTTGATGAGTTTTAAACCTAATAAACCAGCCAACCTCTTTCGATATATATGTGCTGCGAGCAGCTGTTTATATAAACAAAGAGGTGTATATCTCAGTATACAGACACTTATACATTACTTTCCAGTAAAAGTAGACCATAGACAGGGATGTGTAATGTCACCATGGTTGTTTAACATGTTTATATGGTGTTGGGGAGAGGGGTGGGATTAAATTATGGGGGAAACAAATACAAAATGGGAGTTGACACAGTTGCTTTTTGATGATGATACTGTGCTTTTGGAAGATTCTTCCCCTCAAGGGAGGTTCTTTGACGCTGGTGAGGGATTCTTGATCTAGGTTTTTGGATCCGTGCTCCAGTTCCCCAAATTGAGTCTGAATGCCTTCCACCCCTCCCCACATGCGCTGTATAATCCCTATGGGTTTAGTGCTCCCCCATGATAATAACTGGGAGATTCTAAAGAGAAGTTACAAAGGCTAGTGGACGAGTTTACGAGGGTGTGTAAAGAAAGAAAACTGAAAGTGAACATCGATAAGAGTAAGGTGATGAAGGTATCAAACGAGTTAGGTAAATAAAAATTGAATATCACAATGGATGGAGGGACTATAGAAGAAGTGAATGTGTTCAGCAGATGGGTTTATGAAGGACGATGTTAACCACAGAACTGATGAAGAAAAAAAGGTGAGTGATGCATTGAGATATCTGTGGAGACAAAAACGTTATCCATGGAGGCAAAATGTACAAGAGTATAGTGGTACCAACACACTTACATGGGTGTGAGGTACGGGTTGTGAATTCTGCAGGCAGCAAGAAAGAGGCTGGAGGCAGTGGAGATGTTGTGTTTAAGGTGGTGTGGAGCTACTAAAAGTATTATTCAGAGAGCTGAAGAGGGGTTATTGAGGTGGTTTGGTTATTTAGACAGGATAGAGGAAAATAGGTTGATTCTGAGGTTGTATAAATCTGTAGTGGAGGGGAGGAGGGGTAGGGGTCTTCCTATGAAAGGATGGATGGAGGGGGTAAAAAGAGATTTTGTGTGCAAGGAGCCTGGACATGCAGCAGGCATGTGTTAGCGTGTTAGATAGGAGTGAATGGAGACGAATGGTTTTTGGGACCTGACGAGCTGTCGGAGTGTGAGCAGGGTAATATTTTGTGAAGGAATTCAGGGAAACCGGTTAGCCGGATTTGAGTACTGGAAGTGGGAAGTTCAATGCCTGCACTTTAAAGGAGGGGTTTGGGATATTGGCTGTTTGGAGTGACATCTAAACTGTCATATTTGCAAAGACAGTGATATTGTGTGAATGATAGTGAAAGTGCTGAATGATGATGAAAGTGTTTCTTTCCTTTTTGGGTCACCCTGCCTCGGTGGGAGACGGCCGGTGTGTTAAAAAAAAAAACTTTAGTTACATATTAGGGATTAAGGTACTTTAAATAATTTTACTCAGCGGAATAAAACTATGCAAGAGGTCTTTGTCGTAAGATAACATATACGAGATAGATGTACAATGAGAGGTGTACGTCTCTCAGAGTATATGCACCGAGAGACGTACACCCGACTCGATCCCTACAACCACATATAGGTGCACGCAACACACACACACACACACACACACACACCACAATTAGGTGAGTACACACACACACACACACACACACACACACACACACACACACACACACACACACACACACACACACACTCTCTCGTAAGAGAACAGTAGTGTAAATTATGCTCAGTTGAGCATACACCATACCTTTGAAGAGTTTCGAGAGTCTTACTACTTTCGGAGCCCGGCCATGGACCAGGCTTGTCTGGCACTTGCCTGATCAACCGAGCTGTTCCTGCTGGAGGCCCCCTGCCCCACATATCCATCACAGCCTGGTTGATCTGGCACCTGGTGAAGATACTTGTCCAGTTTTCTCTTTAAGGCTTCTACACTTGTTCCAGCCGTGCTTTTGATATCTTCTGGTAAGATGTTGAATAGTCTGAGACCCCGAATGTTGATACGTTTCATTATTATGCCCACCGCACCCCTGCTCCTCATTGGGTTTATTCTGCATTTTCTCCTATATCTCTCACTCAGTATGTTGTTATGGTAGTGTCTAGATTTGGGTCCAGACCTTCGAGTATTTTCCAGGTATATATTATCATGTATCTCTCTCTCCTCCGCTCCAGCGAGTACATGTTCAAGACTTTAAGGTGTTCCCAGTAATTTAAATGCTTTACTGGCTCTATTTGGGCCATAAACGATCTCTGTATTTGTTCCAGCTCTGATATTTCTCCTGCCTTGAACGGGGCCGTCAACAATGAGCAATATTCCAAATGAGGGAGCACTAGCGATTTCCACAGATCTTTCATGCACAAACAAGCACTTGTATGCATATTCATAAATATATATACATACATATGTGTACGTGTACATACATTTATACACACCACAAACTACAAACAACAGGTCAAGTGTCTAGCGACAAGTGCCTCTGACAGCACACACATACACTCAGCGGGGCCAGGAGCTATGAATCGACCCCTACAACCACAAGTAGGTGAGTACACACACACACACACACACACACACACACACACACACACACACACACACACACCTGTCTTTGTTTTGGCCCCATGTGGGTTTGACAGGACCTCTGCATACAGTTTAGTTTCCAACAGGTCTGAAGGGAGCATGGAAACCAAACTGTATGCAGAGGTCCTGTCAAACCCACATGGGGCCAAAACAAAGACAGGGAGCACACTAGGACAAAATGTGAGGTTGGATACCTGTGGGGGCCAGGAACAGGTGAGCAGGAAGGAGAAACCAAGGAGCATAGGGGCCATAGCTAGGGAAGGGACTGAAGGAAGGAACACTCCACGGGAAGGAACTAAAACACATCAGAGGATGCAATGGGAGTCACAGTGGGAGGTGGAAAGGGAGGGATCAATGTTTGTCTATGGGCTAGAAGAAGCTAAAGGGGAAACTTATGAGGAAAGAAAGCAGGAGGAGAAAAAAGCGATTGAAGGTATCATGAAGGTGATAGGCGAGGGGGAAATGACCCAGGTGGCAAATTTTCGGAGAATCGGGTGGTTCACAAAGAAAAGGAATCGGCCTCTCAAAGTAATTTTCAAGGCAGAATCAACCCGAACCATGATCCTGCAGGAGAAAGCACGGCTGAGAGGCAGGCAGGAGTTCATGAGTGTGTACCTCGATCGAGACAGAACACAGGAGGAAAGGAAGACGATGAAAGAGAGAGTTCAGAAACGAAAGGAGAAATGGGAGGAAATGAAAAAGGAGAGCAGAATAACCCAGGAACAAGTGGAAGGACAAGCACACCCCCCAGAAACACCTGCAGAAGGACCCCAGCCACGACGCCCCCAAGGCAACTGAACAATCCAAACCAACCATCACACACCGATCCCTCTGTTCCCACCCCCCGCACCACAGTTACAGTATTAGAACAGAAGTTGAAGGTTTGGTACACAAATGCAGATGGATTAACGAATAAACATGAGGAATGGCAAGAAAGAATCAATGAGAAGTTCCCAGACATCATAGCAGTTACAGAAACAAAACTCAAGGGGACAGTAACAGATGCAATCTTCCCACCAGGATACCAGATCATGAGGAAAGATAGAAGGGGCAGAGGGGGAGGTGGGGTTGCTCTGCTCGTAAAAAGCAGATGGAAATTCGAGAAAATGGAAGGCATAGATGAGGTGGGAGAAAGAGACTACATAGTAGGTACACTTCAGTCTGGGGAACACAAGGTGGTCATTGTAGTGATGTATAATCCACCACAGAACTGCAGGAGGCCAAGAGAGGAATATGAAGAGAGCAACAGAGCAATGGTGGACACACTTGCTGAGGTGGCAAGAAGAGCTCACTCCAGCAGAGCAAAGTTGCTGGTTATGGGGGATTTCAACCACAGGGAGATTGACTGGGAAAACCTGGAGCCACATGGGGGTCCCGAAACATGGAGAGCCAAGATGATGGACGTGGTGCTGGAAAACCTCATGCACCAACATGTTAAGGACACTACCAGAGTGAGAGGGGAGGATGAACCAGCAAGACTGGACCTTGTGTTCACCCTGGGTAGTTCAGACATTGAGGACATCACGTATGAGAGTCCCCTAGGAGCTAGCGACCACGTGGTTCTGTGCTTTGAATATAGAGTAGAGCTGCAAGTGGAGAGAGTAACAGGAGTTGAATGGGAAAAGCCTGACTATAAAAGAGGGAACTACATAGGGTTAAGGAACTTCCTGCAGGAGGTCCCGTGGGACAGAGAACTGGCAGGAAAGCCAGTAAATGAAATGATGGAATATGTAACAACAAAATGCAAGGGCAACAGAAACAACGGGAAGACCAGAACGATCCCCTGGTTTACCCGACGGTGTAAGGAGGCAAAAATAAAGTGCAATAGAATGGAAAAAGTATAGAAGGCAGAGAACACGCGAAAATAGGGAGATCAGTCGCAGAGCCAGGAACGAGTACGCACAGGTAAGGAGGGAGGCCCAGCGACAGTATGAAAATGACATAGCATCGAAAATCAAGACTGACCCAAAACTGTTGTATAGCCACATCAGGAGGAAGACAACAGTCAAAGACCAGGTGATCAGATTAAGGACAGAAGGGGGAGAACTCGCAAGAAATGACCAGGAGGTATGTGAGGAGCTAAACAGGAGATTTAAGGAAGTTTTTACAGTAGAGACAGGAAGGGCTGTGGGAAGTCAGCACAGAAGGGAACATCAAGAGGGAATATACCACCAAGTGTTGGATGACATACGAACAACCGAGGAGGTGGTGAAGAAGCTGCTAAGTGACCTTGGTACCTCAAAGGCGATGGGACTGGACATCTCCCCATGGGTCCTTAGAGAAGGAGCAGAGATGCTGTGCGTGCCTCTAACCACAATCTTCAACACATCCCTTGAAACTGGGCAACTACCTGAGAAATGGAAGACAGCAAATGTAGTCCCCATATTTAAGAAAGGAAACAAAAACGAGGCGCTAAACTACAGACCTGTGTCTCTGACATGTATTGTGTGCAAAGTCATGGAGAAGATTATCAGGAGGAGAGTGGTCGAACACCTGGAACGGAACAAGATTATAAATGAAAACCAGCATGGGTTCATGGAAGGCAAATCTTGTATCACAAACCTCCTGGAGTTTTATGACAAGGTAACAGAAGTAAGACACGAGAGAGAGGGGTGGGTTGATTGTGCTTTCCTAGACTGCAGGAAGGCCTTTGACACAGTTCCCCACAAGAGATTAGTGCAGAAGCTGGAGGATCAGGCACATGTAACAGGGAGGGCACTGCAATGGATCAGGGAATACCTGACAGGGAGGCAGCAACGAGTCATGGTACGTGAAGAGGTATCGCAGTGGGCGCCTGTGACGAGCGGGGTCCCACAGGGGTCAGTTCTAGGGCCAGTGCTATTTTTGATATATGCGAACGATATGATGGAAGGAATAGACTCTGAAGTGTCCCTATTCGCAGATGATGTGAAGTTGATGAGAAGAATTAAATCGGATGAGGATGAAGCAGGACTGCAAAGAGACCTGGACAGGCTGGACATGTGGTCCAGAAACTGGCTTCTCGAATTCAATTCTGCCAAATGCAAAGTCATGAAGATTGGGGAGGGGCAAAGAAGACCGCAGAGTATAGGGTAGGTGGACAAGGACTACAGACCTCACTCAGGGAGAAAGACCTCGGGGTGACCATAACACCGAGCACGTCACCGAAGGCACACATCAACCAAATAACTGCTGCAGCATACGGGCGCCTGGCAAACCTGAGAATAGCGTTCCGATACCTTAATAAGGAATCGTTCAAGACACTGTACACTGTGTATGTTAGGCCCATACTGGAGTATGCAGCACCAGTCTGGAACCCACACCTGGTCAAGCACGTCAAGAAGTTAGAGAAAGTACAAAGGTTTGCAACAAGGCTAGTTCTAGAGCTCAGGGGAATGTCCTGCGATGAAAGGTTGAGGGAAATCGGACTGACGACACTGGAGGACAGAATGGTCAGGGGAGATATGATAACGACATACAAGATACTGCGTGGAACAGATAAGGTGGACAGAGACAAGATGTTCCAGAGAGGGGACGCAGAAACAAGGGGTCACAATTGGAAGCTGAAGACTCAGAAGAGTCACAGGGACGTTAGGAAGTATTTCTTCATAGAGTCGTCAGGGAGTGGAATAGCCTAGCAAGTGAAGTAGTGGAGGCAGGAACCATACATAGTTTTAAGAAGAGGTATGATAAAGCTCAGGAAGCAGAGAGAGAGAGGACCTAGTAGCAATCAGTGAAGAGGCGGGGCCAGGAGCTGAGTCTCGACCCATGCAACCACAATTAGGCGAGTACAATTAGGTGAGTACACACACAATGGCAACAGTGTCCTCAATGTTGCGGTCCTCTTAGTATAATTACCAAAGTTGCAGAACCAATCTTCATCCTGCAGTCATAAATACTGACACCTATCCTCTTCTCTCCCTGGCTCATCCCTCCTTTCTTCCCCCGACTCCCATCCTCTTCTCTGCCTGTCTCATCCCTCCTCTCTTCCCCCGACTCCCATTCTCTTCTCTCCCTCCCTCATCCCTTCTCGTCTCCTCCCCATTTCCCTACACCCCCTGTCCCCATTTCCCTACACCCCCTGTCCCCATTTCCCTACACCCCCTGTCCCCATTTCCTTCTCTTCTCCCTCAGTGTCCTGTTATAACATTGGATGGCAGCCAGTTGTGCTCGGGTCCCCGGTGTTGTAACACACACACAAGCGCGCGCGCGCACACACACACACGCGCGCACACACACACACGGCTCAGGGAGAGTGACCTAGTAGCGATCAGTGAAGAGGCGGGGCCAGGAGCTCGGACTCGACCCCCGCAACCTCAACTAGGTGAGTACAACCTCAACTAGGTGAGTACACACACACACACACACACACAATACCGAGCATATTCCCTAAGGCTCACATCAACCAAGTAACTGCTGCAGCATATGGGCACCTGGCAAACCTTAGAACAGCGTTTCGACACTTGAGTAAGGAGTCATTGAAGACACTGTACATAGTGTACGTCAGGCTTTTATTGGAGTATGCAGCATCAGTATCGAACCCACACATGGTCAAGCACGTTAAGAAATAGAGAGAAAGTGCAAAGGTTTGTTACAAGACTAGTCCCGGAGCTAAGAGGTATGTTCTACGAAAAGAGGTTAAGAGAAATCAACCTGACAACAGGAGGGATAGGAGAGATATTATGAGGAAAAACTGACAAGGTGGCTAGTGACAGGATGTTTCAAAGACGGGACACAGCAACACGCGGTCACAGCTGGAAGCCGGAAACCCAGATGAGTCTCAGGGATGTTAGGAAGTATTTCTTCAGAGTTGTCAGAAAATGGAACAATCTGGAGAGTGATGTAGTGGAAGCAAGACCCATACACAGCTTTAAGACGAGGTACGATAAAGTTCGTGGAGAAGGGAGTGTGTGGACCTAGTAGCGACCAGCAAAGAGGCGGGGCGAAAAGCTGTGAATCGACCCATGAAACCACAAATAGGTGAGTACACACACACACACACACACACACACTTGGCTTTGAATACATAGCAGAGTTACAAGTGGAGAGGGTAACAGGAGTTAAATGGGAAAAGCCAGACAATAAAAGAGGGGACTACATAGGTTTGAGGAACTTCCTGCAGGAGGTTCAGTGGGACAGAGAACTGGTAGGAAAGTCAGTAAACGAAATGATGGAACACGCAACAACAAAATGCAAGGAGGCAGAGGAAAGGTTTGTTCCCAGGGGAAACAGAAATAATGGGAAGACCAGAACGAGCCCCTGGTTTACCCGACGGTGTAAGGAGGCAAAAACTAAGTGCAATAGAGGATGAAAAAGTAAAGAAGGCTATTTTTGATATATGCGAACGATATGATGGAAGGAATAGACTCTGAAGTGTCCCTATTCGCAGATGATGTGAAGTTGATGAGAAGAATTAAATCGGATGAGGATGAGGCAGGACTGCAAAGAGACCTGGACAGACTGGACACGTGGTCCAGAAACTGGCTTCTCGAATTCAACCCTGCCAAATGCAAAGTCATGAAGATTGGGGAAGGGCAAAGAAGACCGCAGACAGAGTATAGGCTAGGTGGACAAAGACTGCAAACCTCACTCAAGGAGAAAGATCATGGGGTGACCATAACACCGAACACGTCTTCCGAGGCACACATCAACCAGATAACTGCTGCAGCATATGGGCGCCTGGCAAACCTGAGAATAGCGTTCCGATACCTTAATAAGGAATCGTTCAAGACACTGTACACAGTGTACGTCAAGCCCATACTGGAGTATGCAGCACCAGTTTGGAACCCACACCTGGCCAAGCACGTCAAGAAGTTAGAGAAAGTACAAAGGTTTGCAACAAGGCTAGTTCTAGAGCTCAGGGGAATGTCCTGCGATGAAAGGTTGAGGGAAATCGGACTGACGACACTGGAGGACAGAATGGTCAGGGGAGACATGATAACGACATACAAGATACTGCGTTGAATAGATAAGGTGGGCAGAGACAAGATGTTCCAGAGAGGGGACGCAGAAACAAGGGGTCACAATTGGAAGCTGAAGACTCAGACGAGTCACAGGGATGTTAGAAAGTATTTCTTCAGTCATAGAGTCGTCAGGAAGTGGAATAGCCTAGCAAGTGACGTAGTGCAGGCAGGAACCATACACAGCTATATTGACCACTATATTGACCACTCAAGGAACCTGCCTTGGTGCCGGTGAAAGGCTCTTGATCCAAAGAAATGGAGCTACCCTTCCCTTCCTTGGGTGAATCCTGATTACTTTCCACTCCTTAGGCAATGTGTGTGCCTTAAAGATTTAGTACCTATCCATGAGCATAATAATAAGAATAAGAAATCATAATAATAATAATAATAATAAATAATAATTATACATAAATAACCCGCAGATACCATTAACTAGTCACAAACAGGCGTTTTATTTTTTTTAAATAATTACTAGATGCATTTCGCTCGTTGGGGTGATCCGAGAAAGGCATTCCCCGTATTTCCTAAACCCAGCCTCCTCTCCCTCAGTGCACGCAAAAGAAACAGTGGAAGGTGGTTATAAAATTAAAACGCAACAAAATATAATTACCTTGTACGTGCAAAACAATTGGGGGGAGTTTCGTGTTGCAATCAACACATCATCAGGAGGTTGCAATGGTGCAAAAATGAGTACGAAATCCAGGTAGAAGCGCTCAAGACAACTATTCTACCTAGATTAAGTTGTTTTGAAGTTATAAATGAAAACCTTAGATGGGATGAAAACTATAGCTAACAGACGGACGGCTCTGACATCAGGAAATTTAAAAACACCATGAAAACACGGTCTCTGTGTTTTTTTAAGATACGTCTAATTTGAGTAAATTCCAACGATTCCAAGTTTAAAAGAAATATTTTTTGCACGACAAAATTGCCCACACAAATTAAACCGAATGAATAAAATCCTGTCCATAAGATATACGAGCCACTGAACACTGAAGCCATGCATTAAGAGGCAGATGGATATATTTTGGATATACTTCGACTGTGATGACTAAACATCACGCATAAAATGGTCAGATCTGAACCTACCGACTTGAACTTCACTCTCCGCCATCGTCGAATTATGAGATATCTTTTTCGAACGTTTGAAGCTACGCTGCTGAGGGATTGGCAAGTTAATCATCCAAATTATTTCAGGATGCTGGAAATGAGTTCAACGATTCTGGTCATAGGGCGCCTGCACATGCCAGTTGTTCCTAAAATCTGGCCCTTGTTACCGTACACAAGCGTTGAAAATTTGAAGACGAATGGATGAAGCGTTCTCGAGTTATGGAGCGAAATAAAATAAAAAAAATTGGAGGAAGAAAAAATTCAGACAACCACTTTAAAAGACTTACTGCGGGGATAAATAATAATAATAATAATAATAATAATAATAATAATAATAAATAATAAAAGTAATAAAATTAAAATTAAGTAATAAATATTAACTGGTGGGATACATACTACTACTACTACTACTACTACTACTAATAATAATAATAATAATAAGTAATAAAATTAAGTAACAAAATAAATAAATAATAAAACACAATAAAGCGGCATGTCAGCGCCACATCAAGGCACGTCACTATCACTGGCGCCACATCAAGGCACGTCACTATCACTGGCGCCACATCAAGGCACGTCACTATCACTGGCGCCACATCAAGGCACGTCACTATCACTGGCGCCACATTAAGGCACGTCACTATCACTGGCGCCACATCAAGGCACGTCACTATCACTGGCGCCACATTAAGGCACGTCACTATCACTGGCGCCACATCAAGGCACGTCACTATCACTGGCGCCACATCAAGGCACGTCACTATCACTGGCGCCACATCAAGGCACATCACTATCACTGGCGCCATATCAAGGCACGTCACGATCACTGGCGCCATATCAAGGTACGTCACTATCACTGGCGCCACATCAAGGCCACACCCTCCTTCACTTTCTCCCGCCTGTTCCTCATCCCCACCTCCACTCCTCTTCCTTTTCACCCCTCCTCTTCCTTCTCCGGTTCCACCCCTTTTCCCTAACCTTCCCAACATCTCACCCCCCTCCCGCTCCCCGTACCATCAATCCATCTTCTCGATAAGGTGAGGGGAGGGGGAGAGAGGGGAAAGCAGAGGGAGCTGTCAACTCATCCTTAACATCTTGATAATGACTTCTTTTAACCCTCTCATGGCAAGATTTGGAGAAGGGGGGGGAGGGTGATTTATGAGTGAACGAAGGCACTTAATAGACAAAATCCAGCTTCCTCTTGCCGCTTCCCCCCCCCCCATTATCGAGATGGATGTGAAAAGCATGGGAGACGCGGGGGAGGGGGGGGGATAAAGGAGATAACATGGGAAAGACGTAACTAAGACATGACTTTGAAGTTAACACCCAGGCTATCTGCCGAGAAAACTTACCTACTTCTTAACAGATTAAGAAAAAGCAGAAAAGTAGATATAGGGGCGAAGAGGAGGAGGAGGAGGAGGAGGAGGAGGAGGAGGAGGTAGAAATACAGAGAGGCGAGGAAGAAATGAGAAGAGAAAAGCAGGTATAGAGCAGAAGAGGAATCGGAAAGATAAGAGGAGTGAGAGAAGTAGAAACCACTGGAGAAAAAAATTGCAAGTTAGTGGGAGAAGGGAGATGAAAGAGAGGATGGAGAAAGAAAGAGAACAGAGGACAAAGGGAAAAGCAGATTAATAATTTAGTTTCACTAAAGGACATATTAAGAATGAAGATGCTGGTAATGAGTCGTGATTAATTATTGCTAAAAACGCCAGGAAAAAGTTTTATGTCAAAAAGCTGTACAACAGTTTAATGACATCTTGATCTCACACTCGTTTGATGACTGTTTAATCTCATGGAGGAGGAGGAGTGGTCAGGAAGCGGGAGGACGATATAAGGGGGAGCGGGATGAGACGAGGGAGGACGATATAAGGGGAAGCGGGAGAATAGGAGAGAGAGAAGAGAAGGGATAGAAAGAGAAAAACAATGGAGAGAGAGAGTTTACTGTCGATGCAGCTGGTTTACTGTGCACCCTAGATCCATCCCGTATACGGTGTCCTACTTTATAATTTACAAAGTGACAATATATACATATTATGGTGTGTTTTGTTAATCATATACCAATGCAATTGGAATTAGTCGTTTATTGGTTATCATAGGTGTAGGGGTTTTCATGTATGGGTGAGGAGGGATATTTGTGTTATCTCAAGTTCATGTTTGTGTGGTTGTTAATGATTTATTCTGTGTAAGACCTGTTTTTGTCTTTATCTATCTCTTGTACTGTATTGTTCTAAATAAAATATAAAAAAAAAAAGATCCATCCCGTGGACGGTAGTGCAAGAGTATATAGAAACACACAATACCCAGGAACTAGGTACCATGAGAGTTAACAAAAGTACATCTAGATTTATATCTACAATTGTATTTTCTGTTGCAAGCAAATTTAAGATATGTCAGGTATCTTACTTTCATTTTCATAAATAAAATACCTTGTCATATCACATATTCCTCATTAAGTGAGCAATGAAGTAGACAGCGCTCAAGAAAGTGATCAGTGCGTCTGCCAAACTGCCAGAAGTACTTATAACTGTCGTGTCGAATAAGTAACCCTTGCGATTTTGGCTTAAATAGCAACGCTCTGTTTGCCGAATAAGGCAGGAAAAAATTTGTGTATGTATTAATTTCGCAAAAATCATTCTGAACCTAATGAAAAAAATTAATTTTTGTTTATTAAATTATTGTAAACTTATCTAAAATATATTTAGCTGGAATAGGCTAAATTAAATTGCGCTTGTTATAATAAGGTTAGGTAAGTTTCTAAGGTTCTTTTGGTACAAAATTATTTTTTAAATAACATAATTGAAAAAATATATCCCTAAACGTATAAGAGAAATTTCTAGAGAGGACTTAATTTTAAATGAGTTCTTGTTAAGTGACCAGTTTTACCTATTCAGCACGACATAACCAAGTCTAAGTCTGGCTGTTGCATCAATCAGTCTGTTCACATTGCAAGTTGCTCCGTAGACATGCGTATCTAGTACCTTCATATTATCATAGTGAATGACAGACCTACTAAGGCTTATAACTGAATTCCTATGATATTCACTTTCATTATTTACTTCTCTCCTGATATTCCTAATGCTAGGCAAAGATAACCAAAGTTATATTCTACACTTCCCTTTAAGACACTTTCAAATGACGGAAGAAACGACGGGAAAAGAAACACCAAGTTTCTTCCTTATAATATTAAGGAGCTTCATATGTTAGGACAGCCAAGAATAATTCTGTGGGTTTCGTCTAGCATTAGCGCCAGGACCGGAGAGAATTTTCCTTATATAATATTAACACGGGCGTAGCATTATCAATTAGGCTATGAGAATGATGGACATAGTCTATATTAGATCCTTAATTGATTATGCTGCGTCCATGTCATTAACTAAGGAAAATTATTTCCGGACCTTGGAGCTAATGCACATGAAGCCCCAGAATTATTCCCGGCTGTCCTAAAATTACCAAGGTTCTTAATATGGGGAAGGAGGTTGGTGTTCCTAGTATCAGTAATAGGATTATTGAGATTACTACTGTACTTGGTATTAGAAGAAATGAACCAAATACTGTGACTGCAAATCTTTGTAAATGTCAATAAGAAAATAAACATATACATGTATAAATAAGTAGGTTACAGAAACATGCAATTGTATTCAGTTTTATAACCTGCACGAAATATATCTCCGTAAATAACAAGAACATTTCAGCCCCTCCAAGGAAGTTGTGTTCCTTTATTATCACTTTTACGTACAAGCATCTCCCAAGAAGATCATCACTAGTAATCCCTTCCTTACATCACTTGCAAAGGCAACTACTACAGAAGAAATTTCTCACTTAACTGCTAATAATATTATATCACAAATTAAATATGGTGATGGATCTAAGCAGTTTGTTCACATGGGCTACATCCGCTGTTCTTGCCACCTCCCTAGATAAGAGCTCTAGCAACCATGTTCAGTTAGGCACAAGAATTAATAACTGTGTCTACACTGCAAACTAATTTGTAAGCCATCCTAATGGCACTAAAGCTGACTTACGATACTGAGCTTAATGCTTTGATTGCTACTGATTTGATATCGTCACTGAAGGTACCTAACTCACATAACTAACAACATGCTCAGTGCAGAAGTCAGGTACAGATACTCAAAAAATCAGAGGAAAATAAATTAATGTACACTTTTATGGATTCCCTATATTGAATTAATCGTTCATGAAAGAGGTTTTAAGTTTACCAAATAAATGTAGAATATAACTTTGGTACATCTGCATTATGAATATTAGGAGAGAAATAATAACAGTTGTATTGGAATGCAATTAGAAGCGTAAGTAGATCTATCGCTCACTACAGTAACATAAGCGCAGAAAAGTATGTCTATAAAGCAACTGTAATGTCAACAGACTGATTGTTGCTACTGTAGCCAGGCTTTAGCTTGCTTACAAATACTTACGCAGCTTAGCAGAGGCGCAGATGATCAAACTAAATGCAAAGTTTGTGGCAAGTGTATTGTCACTTTCGTGAACACGAGTATAAAATGAATTTTAAATACACATTAGAGTGAAAATCTAACGTGAAAAACTTAGGAGTTATGTCAGAGAACCTCATTTTCACGGATCAAAACAGTGTCAGTATCACAACCGCGAGGAAAATGATAGGACGCATACTGCGAACCTTCAAATCAAGGGATGCCAGCTAGTGATGATCCTTTTTAAGACGCTTGTTCTCTGTAGGCTGCAATACTACTGTACATTAACAGCCCTTTTTAATGCAGGCGAAGTTGTAGAGCTAGAGAATGTACACAGAACCTTCACCGCCCGTATAAGCTCAGTAAAGCACCTGAATTACTGGCAATGTTTGAAGTCCATTGACTTGTACTCCCTGGTACGATGGCGAGAAAGATATATAATTTACACCTAGAAAATCCAAGAGGGACTGGTCCAAAATCTGCCCACACCAATAACTTTTTACGAAAATAAAAGACTCGGAAGATGGTGCAATATACCCCTAGTGAAAAGCAGGCGTGCTACGAGTACACGGAGACAACACAAGAAGAATAAGGGGCCAAAGAATATTCAACAGCCTTTCCATCATACATAAGGGGGAATACCAATGCACCCTTCTGTTTTCAAGAGGGAACTGCATAAGTTCCTAAAGTCAGCTCCTAACTAGCCGGGTTTTGGTTCGTCAAGGTTGGACTTCGTGGGGCCACCACTAGCAGGTTTGATCAGGTCTTCATCCACATGGGCCGGGCCCTGGGGGCGTTGACCCTCCAAATACTCTGGGTAGGAATGTGATAAGTCAAGATATTTTTTCAGAGAAAAGATACCACATTCAGCAAATATTCTGAATTAGCTTGTGACAGATAAGACCATTGCAGAAATAACCATCTGGCGGCCTAGTTCCTAGGCCTTTTGTGTATCCGTATCCTCTTGGGATACCTTCCATAGGATGGATATGGAATACGCAATAAACTAGCCGGCTCGTCGGCAAGATATAAAAATCCAAAGAAAAAATAAGACGACACAGAGGAAGACGAGAGAGAGAGAGAGAGAGAGAGAGAGAGAGAGAGAGAGAGAGAGAGAGAGAGAGAGAGAGAGAGAGAGAGAGAGAGAGAGAGAGAGAGAGCGAGCGAGCGAGCCTCCAGACATCATTCTGCCTTCCCGTTCCTCCCACTAGTCAAGAATGAAGGGGACCATTAAAGACATTATCATCTCCTTCCTTCCTTGCTCCACAAGGAAATTTCTCCAACACAGCCAATTACGAGGACAATGGTCGAGAGGACGCCTCCACCCCATCCTTCCCTCAGCACTGGCCAGGATTGTGGCCTCCACCCCATCCTTCCCTCAGCACTGGCCAGGATTGTGGCCTCCACCCCATCCTTTCCTCAGCACTGGCCAGGATTGTGGCCTCCACCCCATCCTTCCCTCAGCACTGGCCAGGATTGTGGCCTCCACCCCATCCTTCCCTCAGCACTGGCCAGGATTGTGGCCTCCACCCCATCCTTCCCTCAGCACTGGCCAGGATTGTGGCCTCCACCCCATCCTTCCCTCAGCACTGGCCAGGATTGTGGCCTCCACCCCATCCTTCCCTCAGCACTGGCCAGGATTGTGGCCTCCACCCCATCCTTCCCTCAGCACTGGCCAGGATTGTGGCCTCCACCCCATCCTTCCCTCAGCACTGGCCAGGATTGTGGCCTCCACCCCATCCTTCCCTCAGCACTGGCCAGGATTGTGGCCTACCCCATCCTTTCCCTCAGCACTGGCCAGGATTGTGGCTCTCACGCCACTTTTCCCCTAACAAAGACCCTGGCCGTGAATAAAAACAAATCACACAAAAAACTTGCAAAACTAATAACTGGAAAGAAAACAGCTCAGGATCTAATAGCACACGGAACAAAGTGTGATAATCAGTTGAATAAATTCAGATACTGCAAGCTGTGAATCTCACCAAAACCATCTATCTTATTGTTAAGAGACGCACGTTGTAGATCAAGTTTATTTTCGGGCAATATGATGCTCTCTGTAGAACTTTATCTAACCTCTACACAGGGCGAAAAGTCTTTCCAATATATGCTTGTTCTGCAACGTTAGTATTTCCTTCAATGTTATCAACAGTGCACAATTTAGATAAATTCTCATGTTTAATATAGATAGATGTAAGTTAGTCCACTGACTCATAATTAACAGACAATACTAGAATATGTACGAGTGTAACATTCACCGATTCTAACGATTTTCTATCATCCATAAATGCTCTTAACTCCATGAGCGTCAATTGTGGCGTACTTGTGTCAGAAGCCAGACACAGGTACGTTAGGAATGTGGGCAGTAAAGTCAGTGTACACCTGTGGATTCCATCTGACACTGGTCTTCAGATGACAGAACTTATGAATTGTCGAAGGTATATGCCATCAAGGAGGGAGTAGATTGCAACCTTGCGTTGTCAAAGAGTAGTTAGAGGACAATAATACGAAGAGAATTTCATTTAAACTTCACTGATTTGAGAATGAGTGACGCTGACACCAGTAAATCTTCCTTCTATCACATAGGAGGAGCCACATGTCTATGATGAGTCCAACAAAATCAGCACCAGTTGATGAAATACGTAACTAAATGTAAACCATGCCACGGACTATTGTCGCACTCGGCATCATTATATGTTGGTATGCGAAAATAATTAATAAAGTAACAACGCACTTACAAATATTCAAGAAATGTCAAAGTATTTTATTCACAGTGGCATATTATCAGCCATTCTGGTAAAGTACCCTGACTTTGCCTATTGTAAATAACTCATAGCCATTTAAACATGTATAAATTCAACGATAACTTGTCCAAAATAATATAATTCAAACCCACATTTAAACTGCATTGTAATGTTTTTGCGACTGAATTCATGTCTATATTAGCAGATCATAAACTTGTAAATAGTTCATTACCACTGTACTTGCTCAGATACGATTACACTGGTGCCCAGGAGCTGGGCACCAGTGTAATCTTTTGACAACCGTCATCTTTTGACTACAGTCCACAGGCTGGTATATATAATTAAGTTATTAGACAAGTTCGAGGACACAGTAAAGTCGTGCAGTAAATCTTCTAGTGCCACGGAAAATATAATGTTTAACGAGGACAAATTTAATTAAGCTACTCCGCTATGGAGGAAGAGAAGAAATAAAAACTAGAACAGAGAACAAAACGCAATCAAACTACTCTCTAGAGCGGAAGAGGAATGCGAGGAAGGGGAGGATGAATGGATGAGTGATAGGTGGCTGGATGGATGGATGGAGGTAGGGACAGATGTACGGACGGGGCGATTGAGGGGTTGTCGGATAGGTGGAGGTGAGGGGTGGCTCTGCGTTTATGGATGGAGAAGAGGTATGGATACACTGGGTAACGAGAGTCGTGGATGGGTGGATGAGGAAGGGTGGATAGATAGATTGAGGTTAGGAGGGTTTGATGAACGGAGGAGAGAGATGTATGATGAATGTAATGATGAGAAGTAGTCAGGTCCGGGTGAATGGAAGAAGTGCAGAAGACTGACAGAAAGACAGAGGAAGGCTGAATAAATAGGAAGAGAAGGGATGTGGCTGGATGCCTGGAGGAAAAAATGGATTAGTAGATGAGAAGCGATAGATGAATGGATGGAGTGAGAAAATGGAGGGATGGTTTAAGATAAGGGTGTATGTAGATTGACAGGTGGAGCGATGAGGGATTAAAGTATAGAAGGAGAATAAGGGAGAGCGGGGGGGGGGGAAGATTGAGAGTGAAAGCGAAAGAGGGAGGCGGATAGGGAGAGCGAGGGAAAGGCGGAGGGAGAAAGGGGAAAAGTCAGTGGGAAAGAAATAATAATAGTAATAATAATAATAATAATATCTTTATTTGCTACAAATACAAGGTATACAGTCCTAGCTGACATCAATGACATACTACTATACAGAAAGTCCCTTGTTATGCAGAGCATTTCGAGCAAATTAGGTCAGTTTTGTCCCAGGATGCGACCCACACCAGTCCACTAACACCCAGGTACCCATTTTGAACTGATGGGTAAACAGGGACAGGGACAGGGACAGCAGATGTCTTATGGAAATATATCTCTAATGTTTTCCAGCGGTATCGGAGGAGATTCGAACCCCGGACCTCAGTGTGTGAGCTGAGTGCGCTAGCGATCGAGCTACGGGACACCCGAAAGAGATGACTTTTTTTTAATTAGCAAAATTGAATACATAAACAGTGTGCTACTTATTATTACATATGATAGTTACCCAGTTGGAAAAAAGCTAACTATATTTAACTGTCATACTCCATCACACAGGATGGTTCACATACACAATGTTGAAAAACTGTCAGCCTGAGCTGGGAGACTTCAACAGGGCAATGAGGATACTGTCAAGTACTCCACTATAAGTTCATCAGCTACAGCAGCTTAGAAGGTTTCGCTTCAACAGAGCTGGAGTTACTATCACCTGGGAATAACCATCTCTCAGGTCAGCCTACCCCAAACACAGGAGAAATGATTTTTGTGATGGTGTGTCATCGTCTCAAAGCGCAGGCAAGATGTATCATACGCATGGACACACAAATACAGAAGATTAATTGATTTATATATTTCGATCCCCTTCTAGGATCCTCTTTAGCAGATACATAAATGAAATGAGAACAAGAATATATAGGGAAGGTTGCAGCTCTCCCCGTACACGTCAGTGAGGGAGGGGGGACGGGTCAAGCAGTTGGTGGGTGAGAAGACAGGTCCTTAAGTGAAACTAAAAATGTGAGTAGGAAGCTCTAATTAATCTTCTGAGTTTCTGTCTCCATGTGGGTTGTTACTGAGTACTGACAAATGTTCATTACACTTTAGTTATCCATATATTATACACAGAAGATAGAAGAATGTGAGGAGGAGGGGGGAGAAAGACATGCACAGTTCAGGACATTTATTTGAGGAAACGTTTCGCCACTAGTGGTTTCTTCGGGATTGAAGCCGCCGCTCGTGGCGAAACGTTTCCTCTAATAAATGTCCTGAGTTGTACACAAGTGTCCTTTTCCACATCTCGGTATCGCCAGGCCCTTTTTCAGGGGGAGGGAGAGGGGGGAGAGGGGGGGAAGGAGAGAGAGAGAGAGAGAGAGAGAGAGAGAGAGAGAGAGAGAGAGAGAGAGAGAGAGAGAGAGAGAGGGGGGGGGGGGAATTTGATGAAACAGTAAATCTATCCGCAGATAAAGAAGAGACAAAGAGGGCAGGTAACAGAAATTTGAATGACAAAGTATATCTACACATATACGTATCTAATTACACAAGAATTTAAATAAAATCTTCCAGTGGGGGTAGAAAATAACATGATGTTAACTAGTGATAAATTCAAACTGCTCAGATACGGAAAGAATGAGGAACTCGGAATAAGACCTGTATACAAAGTATAAGAGGCTCCTCCTGTGGAACGAAGAAAACTTGAAAAAAGACCTGAATATAATAATGTCTGCTGACCTATCTTTTAAGAGAGTATACTAGAGCAGGTGCTTTGAAAGCCAGGAAAATGACAAAGTGGATCAACAGAATTGTCGTAAAAAGAGAAATACCACTGGTGACACAATTGTACATTGAAGAATCTGTGGAAACAAAGAACGTTATCCATGGAAACACAAAAGGGGAATGCATGAGAGTATATTGGTGCCAACGATCCTGTATGTGTGAAGCATGGGTTGTGAATGTTGCAGCAAGGAGGAGGCTGGAAGCAGCGGAGATGTGTCTGAGGACAATGTGTGGTAAGAATATTATGCAGAGAACTCGTAGTTTAGAGATCAGGAGGTGGTGTGGGGGTTACTAAAAGTTTTATCCAGTGGGCTGGGGAGGGGTTGTTGAGGTGGTTTGGACGTTTACAGAGGATGGAACAAAATAGGATGACTTGGAGGTCGTATAAATCTGTAATGGAGGGAAGGTGGAGTAGAAGTCGACCTAGGAGAGGTTGGAGGGAGGGGTAAAGGAGGTTTAGTTTGCGAGAGGCTTAGACACTCGGCAAGCGTGTGTGAGTATGACTCACGAAATCGTAATAACACGATTGCAAACAACCCACAGTACGGGTGGGGTTAGACCCCATGGCAAGCTAGTCGTAAAATGACTTACTTGCCACGGGTTCTAACCCCACCCGTACCGTGGTTTGGTGTGTGAGCATGTTAGATAGGAGTGGAGGCAAGTGGCTTTTTATGATTTGACATGCTATTGAAGTGTGAGCAAGATAACATTATGATTCAAGGAAACCGGTTAGCAGGACTTGAGCGTTGGAGGTGGGAAGCACAGAGCCTGCACTCTAAATTAGGGGATGAGACTATTTCCAATTTTAAAATGTAACATCGGTGCCCCTATGGCAAGACAGTGATGGAGTGAATGTTGGTGAAAGTATTTCTTCTCTTTGTGTGTCATCTTGCTTCGATAGGAGAAGGCCGGGTTGCTGAAAAAAATACTGCTCGCATAGAGCCAATAAAGAACTGAAATTACTGGGAACGGCTCAGAGTAATTGAAGAGTACGTACTCTCTGGAGACACTGTGAATATTAGCCAAGCCTGCCCCAGGACCGGGCTCCGAAAGGGAGGAAAACTCCGAAAACTCATCGAAGGTATAACCAAGGCACAGAATATTTAACCTGCCCCTAAGAGATGTGAGATGTATTCCCGACACAAGTGTACAAGTATTCCAGGGGAAACAGATCAACTAGACTGTGATAGATATAGGGGGTAGGGAGCTGTCAACAGCAACAGACTAGCTGACCAGACAATCAAGGTGGTGTGATCTCCAGAGTAGGAAAAATCCCGCAACAGGGCGCAGGTAGGCTATCTTGATATATACTGTAGGCTTGTGTGATATCTATACATTCCTTAACAAACGAACAATGAAGGACACAGTGTTCAAGGATGTGGCCATAACACTGTAAACTTTACATTTAGTTTCATCGTTTGTGCATAAACAAAACTGCCAGAAGTGCTTGTAACCAAGCCTAAGCCTGGCCACTACATCTACCAGTCTGATGACAGTTACTCTATATATGTGCTTATCAACGTTCATATCATTTGCCCAGTTTTCTAAATGTATTCTTATAACACTCAAATTATTTATCCTCCAATACAATTTATAATGCTTCATAGAGACTACAATTATATTCGCCATCATCTAAGTATTTGTGATTCTGATACTAATTCTGCATACCAGAAATATATCCGTCACAGCCCCTGACTAATACAGTCTCAACATATCACACAAATACACTCATCTCAGTAACACACACACTGGGAATTCACTCACTTTCAACAACTCTGACATAAACAATAACCTCACTTTCTCGTCTCCCCGATTTCTTCCTCCCTGCCGCTCCCCCTTATCTCTCGTCTTGGTTCTAATGTATCTCCAATACACCGTCTTCCCTCACCCCCTGAAGAGGTTCTCCTCCCAAGAAGAGATGACCCCCGACTATTAAGCTTACTGTCAACTTGGCTCGAGCCTGGGACAAAGTTATACAAGATTTACGCCCTAAGTCCCTTTAAACCTGTCTGGGAGACGTGGCTTGCCTTTAACTTAAAGGAGCCTCCAATTTTAAGTTTTCAGCCTTCTCACCCCGGCGGCCCGAGTGCCGAATCTATTTAAGCAACGCCGCCCGCCATCTCGCGTGTTTAAATTTCCATATTAAAACTCCGTGAAAGGTTCCTTTGAAGGAATTTGCAAATGGCGGAGAGAGAAGGCGGCAGAAGCTCAAAGTAAAGGAAGAAGAGTGGGTGGTCGAACAGGTGGGTGGGTGGATGGGCGGGAAGAGCTAATGGATAGCTGGCTAGATGGAAGGGCAAGTGGACGGGTGAGTGGGTCTACGCCCCCCTCCTCTTACTCCCTTTGTTTGAAGAACAAAGTCGCAAAATATAAATTTATTTAGGAAAGAAAATGCAGGAGTAATATACTTATATTATTCCCAGTGCTCTCTCATAGGAAGCAAGACAAGAACAAACAACTTACCTGAATGATTATTATGTAAGGCAAGTCGCTGTGTGTGTGTGTGTGTGTGTGTGTGTGTGTGTGTGTGTGTGTGTGTGTGTGTGTGAGTGTGTGTGTGTGTGTGTGTGTGTGATGTGTGTGTGTGTGTGATGTGTGTGTGTGTGTGATGTGTGTGTGTGTGTGTGATTATGTGTGTGTGTGTGTGTGTGATGTATGTGTGTGTGATGTGTGTGTGTGTGTGTGTGTGTGTGTGTGTGTGTGTGTGATTATGTGTGTGTGTGTGTGTGTGTGATGTATGTGTGTGTGATGTGTGTGTGATGTGTGTGTGTGTGTGTGTGTGTGTGTGTGTGTGTGTGTGTGTGTGTGTGTGTGTGTGTGTGTGTGTGTGTGTGTGTGTGTGTGTGTGATTGTGTGTGTGTGTGTGATGTGTGTGATGTGTGTGATGTGTGTGTGTGTGTGTGTGTGTGTGTGTGTGTGTGTGTGTGTGTGTGTACGTTTGTTTTCCACACTACCTGACTCCCAGGAGTGTTCCACACTACCTGACTCCCAGGAGTGTTCCACACTACCTGACTCCCAGGAGTGTTCCACACTACCTGACTCCCAGGAGTGTTCCACACTACCTGACTCCCAGGAGTGTTCCACACTACCTGACTCCCAGGAGGGTTCCACACTACCTGACTCCCAGGAGGGTTCCACACTACCTGACTCCCAGGAGGGTTCCACACTACCTGACTCCCAGGAGTGTTCCACACTACCTGACTCCCAGGAGTGTTCCACACTACCTGACTCCCAGGAGTGTTCCACACTACCTGACTCCCAGGAGGGTTCCACACTACCTGACTCCCAGGAGGGTTCCACACTACCTGACTCCCAGGAGGGTTCCACACTACCTGACTCCCAGGAGGGTTCCACACTACCTGACTCCCAGGAGGGTTCCACACTACCTGACTCCCAGGAGGGTTCCACACTACCTGACTCCCAGGAGGGTTCCACACTACCTGACTCCCAGGAGGGTTCCACACTACCTGACTCCCAGGAGGGTTCCACACTACCTGACTCCCAGGAGGGTTCCACACTACCTGACTCCCAGGAGTGTTCCACACTACCTGACTCCCAGGAGTGTTCCACACTACCTGACTCCCAGGAGTGTTCCACACTACCTGACTCCCAGGAGTGTTCCACACTACCTGACTCCCAGGAGTGCTCCACACTACCTGACTCCCAGGAGTGCTCCACACTACCTGACTCCCAGGAGTGCTCCACACTACCTGACTCCCAGGAGTGTTCCACACTACCTGACTCCCAGGAGTGTTCCACACTACCTGACTCCCAGGAGTGTTCCACACTACCTGACTCCCAGGAGTGTTCCACACTACCTGACTCCCAGGAGTGTTCCACACTACCTGACTCCCAGGAGTGTTCCACACTACCTGACTCCCAGGAGTGCTCCACACTACCTGACTCCCAGGAGTGCTCCACACTACCTGACTCCCAGGAGTGCTCCACACTACCTGACTCCCAGGAGTGTTCCACACTACCTGACTCCCAGGAGTGTTCCACACTACCTGACTCCCAGGAGTGTTCCACACTACCTGACTCCCAGGAGTGTTCCACACTACCTGACTCCCAGGAGTGTTCCACACTACCTGACTCCCAGGAGTGTTCCACACTACCTGACTCCCAGGAGTGTTCCACACTACCTGACTCCCAGGAGTGTTCCACACTACCTGACTCCCAGGAGTGTTCCACACTACCTGACTCCCAGGAGTGTTCCACACTACCTGACTCCCAGGAGTGTTCCACACTACCTGACTCCCAGGAGTGTTCCACACTACCTGACTCCCAGGAGTGTTCCACACTACCTGACTCCCAGGAGTGTTCCACACTACCTGACTCCCAGGAGTGTTCCACACTACCTGACTCCCAGGAGTGTTCCACACTACCTGACTCCCAGGAGTGTTCCACACTACCTGACTCCCAGGAGTGTTCCACACTACCTGACTCCCAGGAGTGTTCCACACTACCTGACTCCCAGGAGTGTTCCACACTACCTGACTCCCAGGAGTGTTCCACACTACCTGACTCCCAGGAGTGTTCCACACTACCTGACTCCCAGGAGTGTTCCACACTACCTGACTCCCAGGAGTGTTCCACACTACCTGACTCCCAGGAGTGTTCCACACTACCTGACTCCCAGGAGTGTTCCACACTACCTGACTCATAGGAGCCTTATACTTTTTCCACAACATATAAGTTCTTTATAATACCCTCGTGACTATCATATATACCCACCACTTACTTGTGTTATTCCCTGATAAAAGAGTGTATCTCTAGTTAGTTTACTGTCTCTCATGCTCTCTCTAATGATTCAGACTCATGTTAAGTGTGACACACACAGGACCGCTTCCAAAATTAACTCGAAGTCAGCCTGATGTCAAATTTCATTGCTTGCAGTTTGATCAACAAGGCTATTGCTGCCAGCGGTCCGCTGCATAGACATGCTTAATCTGGAAACTGCGTCAGGCCTAAATTCTTTTTCCTCTGGTACATGACGGAAGGTACTTGGGAGATGTGTAGCCTTATTCTATCACCGCAAATATTTCTCAGGGGAAAAACACTACTTGGTTTGCTTAACTCAAGGTAGTGTTCAGTCCGCCATCTTAACCAGAGGGAACACAGCACTTTTGTACAATCAAATGGGTATTATATATATATATATATATATATATATATATATATATATATATATATTATATATATATATATATATATATATATATATATATATATATATTTATTTATATATAATATTAATAAATAAATAAAGGTAGAAATATATAAAGTTTGCGGCAGTGGTTCATCTTGGGAGCGGCTCGTCTGCTCGAGTCATACTGGAATCCTTAATCCCATTTACTTATATATTGCATGCCATAATTTTCTGGATTACCTTCATCGTCATAACTCTCGCCATTTCCACTCATTGCCCAGCAACTTCCTTCATTTGACTCCTGGCCTGCCGGATTGCACCAACACCCAGCACGGGCTCCGTCAGCGCCGCCTTCAGCGCCGCGACCCCCAGCCACCACTCCTGGATCAAAGGCAGTCATCTATATTCATCAGTTTTAAATTATCCTCTTCATGGCCTCCGTCAGCCGGATGGATGGATCATGGATGAGGGCGAGGGAATACAGAGGGGTGAATCAGGTGTGGAGGAAGGGAGGGAATACAGAGGGATCATGGGTGTGAGTTGGGAGGGAATACAGAGATGGATCACGGGTGGGAGTAGGGAGGGAATATAGTGATGAATCATGGGTGTGAGTGGGGAGGGAATATAAAGGGATGGATCATCCAGTACTTCACACTGTCTAGAACGACCACACCATCCAGTACTTTACACCGGAACGACCACACCATCCAGTACTTTACACCGGAACGACTACACCATCCAGTACTTTACACCGGAACGACCACACCATCCAGTACTTTACACCGGAACGACCACACCATCCAGTACTTTACACCGGAACGACCACACCATCCAGTACTTTACACCGGAACGACCACACCATCCAGTACTTTACACCGGAACGACTACACCATCCAGTACTTTACACCGGAACGACCACACCATCCAGTACTTCACACTGGAACGACCACACCATCCAGTACTTTACACCGGAACGACCACACCATCCAGTACTTTACACCGGAACGACCACACCATCCAGTACTTTACACCGGAACGACCACACCATCCAGTACTTTACACCGGAACGACCACACCATCCAGTACTTCACACTGGAACGACCACACCATCTAATAATCACACGACCACACACACTACACCGACAGCTCCCTCAAGAAAGGTTCCTTGACGCTGGTGAGGGGCTCTTGATCTAGAGAATTAGATCTGTGCTCCAGTTCTCTGAATTAAGCCTGAATATCTTCCACATCCCCCCCCCCCGCAGGCGCTGTATAATCCTACGGGTTTAGCGCTTCCCCCTTGGTTAATACACCTACAGCCTTCCTCAGTCGTCGTCATGGTTGTCGTCGTCTTGCTAGTGCTTCCAGAAACGACTCTGGAAGAGGCAATAACTCACAAAGACATAAAAGCAGAAATTGTTCTCCAAAACACTCTTATTACCATTTACAACGAATTTTATTGTTTCTTGGAGGAAGGGTAAGGGGAAGGGGTGAAGGGGATGGCGAGGAATGGGGAGGGGGTGAAAGGGATGTCGTGGAAGGGGGAGGAGGTGAAGGGGATGGCGAGGAAGGGGGGGGGGATAACGGTGATATTTGGTGTTGTACCAGGCTGCGTTCTGCTTTTGACCTTGCTAAGACGACTTGGTGGTTCAAGAGAGCCTGGTCGTCCTTGTCGTGTTTCTGGGACGAGTGAATAAGTCGTTTTCAACGTTTTCCTGAGTTGTTCAGTTGCTGCGCTGCCAGACGTGTTGCTTGTTTGTTTGATTCTTCTGAAGGGATATTACCTAACATGATGAATGCAGTGTTTGTGTACCAGCAACGTTCAGAAAATGACGTTAGAAATCGTGTCACAAAATCAAGGTCCACCTTGAGTGTACCTACCTACCTACCTGGAGGGTATTCAGGGGATCAACGCCCCCGCGGTCCCGGTGGATCAGGGCCTGATCAATGAGGCTGTTACTGCTGGCCGCACATTGTCCAACGTACGACCCACAGCCCAGCTGATCCGGTACTGACTAGGTATCTGTCCAGATCCATCTTGAAGACAACCAGGGGTCAATTGGTAATTTCCCTTATGGCTGGTGGGAGGCTATTGAACAGCCTTGGGCCCCGGACACTTATTGTGTTTTCTCTTAGTGTACTAATGGCGCCCCTACTTTTCATTGGGGGTATGTTGCATCGCCTGCCAAGTCTTTTGCTTTCAGCGGGAGTGATTTCTGTTTGTAGATTAGGGACCAGTCCCTTTAGGATTTTCCAGGTGTAGAATATGATGTATCTCTCTGGCCTGCGCTCCACTGAGTACAAGTCAAGCGCTTCCAAGCGTTCCCAGTAGTTAAGGTGTTTGATGGAACTTATATGTGCAGTAAAGGTTCTCTGTGCATTCTCTACATCTTCAGTTCCACCTGCCTTGAATGGAGATGTCAATGTACAACAGTATTCCAGCCTAGAGAGAACACGTAATGTAAAAATGATTACTGGCTTGGCATCTCTTGTCTTGCATGTTCTCATTAACCATCCTATCAGTTTCCTTGCACATGTGACAGTGGCACTGTTGTGATCCTTGAAGGCATTACCACTCCCAGATAATTCACATTACTTTTCCGCTCTACTGCGTGATTCGAGTTTGTAGTATACTCAGTTCTAGCTATTATTTCCTCCAGTTTTCCATAACGGAGAAGGTGGAATTTGTTTTCATTGAACATCACATTGTTCTCCGTTGCCCATTAGAAAAATTTGGTTTATATATTCTTGGAGATCTGCCGTGTCCTCAATGGATAACACACTCATGCAGATCCTAGTATTGTCTGCAAAGGATGATACGATGATATGGTTTACATCTCTGTCTATGTCTGATATGAGGATGAGGAACAGGATAGGGGCGGGTACTGTGCCTTGTGGAACAAAGCTCTTCACTTTGTGTTCGATTGGTTAGAAAGTTGAAGATCCATCTCACTACTTTGCCAGTTATCCCTTTAACACGTATTTTGTGTGCTATTACACGATGATCGCACTTGTCAAAGGCTTTCGCAAAATCTGTGTATACTACGTCTGCATTCTGTTTGTTTTCCAGTGCATCCAAGACCATATCATAGTGGTCCAGTAGTTGCGAGAGGCAGGAGAGACCTGCTCTGAATCCATGTTGCCCTGGACTATGCAATTGTTGGGAGTCCAAGTGGTTTGCAGTCCTGCTTCTTAGAACTCTTTCAAAGATTTTTATGATGCGGGACGTTAAAGCGATTGGTCTGTAGTTCTTAGCTACTACTTTGCTGCCACCTCTATGGAGTGGGGCTATATCCATTGTTTTTAGTAACTGTGGAATCTCACCTGTGTCTATGCTCCTCCTCCATAGATTGGATGGACCAGTCATCCTCAAAAATTCTTGTCCTCCTGACCGCTTATCCTCCTGACCGCCTGTCCTCCTGACCGCCTGTCCTCCTGACCGCCTGTCCTCCTGACCGTCTATCCTCCTGACCGTCTATCCTCCTGACCACCTATCCTCCTGACCACCTATCCTCCTGCCCGCCTGTCCTCCTGACTATCCTCCTGCCCTTCTATCCTCCTGACCACCGACCATCGTCTATGACACCCAGATAGACAAAAGAATATCGACTCTGCGAACACTCACTAAAAAAGGTCATCAAAATACAATCCTGACGTCAACATTCGCCTCGCGTGGTCACGACCCCATCACGACCCAACGACAACCTCTTCTCCAAAAACTACCCCCCTCACCTCCCTCTCTCCACCTACAAGACGCCAAGGCAACTTCCTGTAAGGGGAAACGGTCCCGGAAAAGGATCTTGGAATACGGAATGGGATCTGGTAATTTCCTCGGTTCATTATGATTCTTGCTGAGCTGACAACTTCCTGAAGATGAAGGGTAAGAGGGCAGCAAGATTAGTAGTAGTGATAGTAGTAGTAGTAGTAGTAATAGTATTGGTAGTAATAATATTGGTCGTAATAGTATTGACAGTAATAGTAATGGAAGTAATAGCAGTGGTGGTGATAGTTGTGGTAGTAACAGCAGTGGTGGTGGTGGTAGTAGTTGTGGTAGTAATAGCAGTGGAAGTGATAGTAGCAGTTGTGATAGTAATAGCAGTGGAAGTGATAGTAGCAGTTGTGGTAGTAATAGCAGTGGAAGTGATAGTAGCAGTTGTGGTAGTAATAGCAGTGGAAGTGGTAGTATTTGTGGTAGTAATAAGAGTAGTGGTGGTGGTAGTATTAGTTGTGGTAGTAATAATAGTAGTGGTGGTAGTATTAGTTTTAGTAGCAGAATAAATAAAAGCATAAGTATTACTAAGAATAGTATAAATAATAGTAAAAATATAAGTAGTAGCACTCTTAGTAGTAGATACTGTAATAGTTATAGTTAAACAGTAACAGCAGTTCTAGATGAAGCAGCAGTTGAACAGTAGTAGTAATAACAGCAGTTAAAGGTAAACTATGTCGTCAGCAGACAGCTGGGAACAGCGACACAGGTGGCGGGGTAAAAGTTTTTATTGAGACGTTTCACTCACAGCTGGGTTTTATCAGATATAAAGGAAAAAAACATGCACTGCCTTACGAGGTACCTCATACACTGCCTCCTGAGGTATATACCACCTTCTAAAGTGTATACCGCCTTCTGAGGTCAGCCTTGGAGAAATGCAGGTCAAAGGTGAGGTTACGTGTTGGTGAGGTTACGTGTTGATGAAAGTAGGTGAGGTTAGGTGTCGATGAAAGTAGATGAGGTTAGATGTCGATGAGAGTAGGTGAGGTTAGGTGTCGATGAGAATAGGTGAGGTTAGGTGTTGATGAAAGTAGACAAGGCACAGTACACGCCCCTATCCTGTTCCTCATCATCATATCAGACAAAGACAGAGATGTAAACCATAGCACCGTATCATCCTTTGCAGACGATACTAGGATCTGCAGGAGAGTGTCATTCACTGAGGACACGGCAAATCTCCAAGAAGATATAAACAAGTTTTCCAATGAGCACCGGAGAACATGATGATGTTCAATGAAGATAAATTGCAACTACTCCGATATTAACATCCCCATTTAAGGCAGGTGAAATTGCAGATCTAGAGAATGTACAGAGAACCTTTACTGTACGTATAAGTTCCATCAAACACCTTAACTACCGGGAACGTTTTGAAGCACTTGACTTGTACTCACTAGATCGCAGGCGAGAGATATAATCTACACATGGAAGCCCCTCAAGGAAGGTTCCTTGATGTTGGTGAGGGGCTCTTGATTTAGGGAATTGGATCTGTGCTCCAGTTCCCCGAATTAAGCCTGAATGCCTTCCACATCCCCCCCCCTAGGCGCTGTATAATCCTCCGGGTTTAGCGCTTCCCCTTTGATTATAATAATAATACACATGGAAGATTCTGGAACGACTGGTTCCTAATCTGCACACAGAAATCACTCCCTACGAAAGCAAAAGACTGGGCAGGCGATGCAACATACCCCCAGTGAGAAGTAGGGGCGCAACTGGTATACTAAGAGAAAACACAGTAAGTGTCCGGGGCCCAAGACTGTTAAACAGCCTCCCACCATACATAAGGGGAATTACCAAAAGACCCCTGGCTGCCTTCAAGAGTGAGCTGGACAGATACCTAAAGTCTATGCCGGATCAACAGGGCTGTGGTTCGTACGTTGGACTACGTGAATCCAGCAGTAACAGCCTCGTTGATCAGGCCCTGATACACCGGGAGACTTGGTTATGGACAGGACCGCGGGGGCGTTGATCCCCGGAATGCTCTCCAGGTAGGTGAGGTTAGGTGTTAATGAAAGTAGGTGAGGTTAGGTGTTGATGAAAGTAGGTGAGGTTAGGTGTTGATGAAAGTAGGTGAGGTTAGGTGTTGATGAAAGTAGGTGAGGTTAGGTGTTGATGAAAGTAGGTGAGGTTAGGTGTTGATGAAAGTAGGTGAGGTTAGATGTTGATGAAAGTAGGTAAGGTTAGGTGTTGATGAAAGTAGGTGAGGTTAGGTGTTGATGAAAGTAGGTGAGGTTAGGTGTTGATGAAAGTAGGTGAGGTTAGGTGTTGATGAAAGTAGGTGAGGTTAGGTGTTGATGAAAGTAGGTGAGGTTAGATGTTGATGAAAGTAGGTGAGGTTAGGTGTTGATGAAAGTAGGTGAGGTTAGGTGTTGATGAAAGTAGGTGAGGTTAGGTGTTGATGAAAGTAGGTGAGGTTAGGTGTTGATGAAAGTAGGTGAGGTTAGGTGTTGATGAAAGTAGGTGAGGTTAGGTGGTGGTGGTAGTAGTAGTTGCAGCAGTTTAATAGTGGTAATAGTAGTAGGAAAACCAGGCAACAAAAATAGGATTGGAAATGAGGAAGATAAGGGAAAATAGTGGAAGAAGAAAGGATACGAAGGAATATAAAAAAATAATACAGAGAAGCGGCAAGTAGACTCAACAATTTACAAATTCAAGCATTCTTATCAGGCGAGGATAAACTCTCAAATTCCTCATGTTTTTCACTAACTTCAGCTTTATCATCATTGTCGTAGTCTGGGAATTTGTCTTTGGTGAAGCTGTGCAGGCAGAGATGTGAGGGTGGTGAAGGTCAACCCATGTAGGCAGGGCCACCCCGACCAGGGTAGGCAGGGCCACCCCGACCAGGGTAGGCAGGGTCACCCCGACCAGGGTAGGCAGGGCCACCCCGACCAGGGTAGGCAGGGCCACCCCGACCAGGGTAGGCAGGGCCACCCCGACCAGGGTAGGCAGGGCCACCCCGACCAGGGTAGGCGGGGGCCACCCCAACCGGGGTAGGCAGGGCCACCCCAACCAGGGTAGGCAGGGCCACCCCGACCAGGGTAGGCAGGGCCACCCCACAGAGGGTAAATAAGATGCAATAAAGAGTAGGTTCATGTGAAAGGTTCACATAATTGCACTGAACTGTTAAAATCAGTAAATGATATGGTGGCGGTGCTTCCAGTGTGAAGAATAAAAGACTAGTAACTATTCTCATAAATAAGTCGCAATCAGCAACAGCAGAAGAATTTCACTGAAATGAGGTAGGTAGGCAGATGTCGAGTGGAAGAGGATGGACAACAACACTGTACCAGAAACATTACTGGGAGGCACTCTAGCCTAACAGATTCATACCAGATTACTGCTAAGACTGCAAGAAGAGTTTATAATAAACCAATAGATACTAAGATCTATACATGAAAATGCAAACAATTAGGAACTTGCCAGCGACAATCTCCAACACATTACACTTAGACCACAGCCTCAGTGAAATGCAAACAAGCACAAATACTGGCGAGGATAGCCTAAGCAATAGCGAACGTGAAGGGAAGTACAGTACAGTAAATTGAACTTCAATCATCAGAGAACTGACTGGAATCGAGTAACCAAAGAGCTATCAAACATTCCTTGGGAAACTGTACTAAACACTCTAAACCTAAACCAATTCATGGAAAAGCTATTTGATAAAGCCTACAAGGTCTACAAAAAATGTCTCCCACTAAGAAAGCCCAAACGGAGATCATCCACAAAGTTATAGAGTCTAATACTTTACAGAAGGAAAAAGGTTGTTAAACTGCTAACTAAACGGTAAATATCACAACATGGAGAAGAAAAACTAAGCCGAGAAATTACAGATGTAGAACAGAAACGGAAGCATTCAAACCAAACAGGAAAGCAGAAAATAAACAAAAACGCAATTTAAGAAAAATGTGAAAATCTAAAATACTTTTACAAATATGAAAATTCAAGACGAAACCATCTTCCAGAACTGAACGAACAGCAAAAAAGTGAAAGTTCTGAGACACGAGATTACTGACATTATAGAGAAAAATAATGTACACAACCCAAGTCGACAATTCTTTAGAGCAAGAAGATCTTTCGTATCGCAGTTATTAGACCAGGACAAAATCAGGGAGACTTAGAAAGGAAAACAAAATGCTAAGATAATCTATACGGATTTTGCAAAGTCATTTCACAAATACGACCAGACAGTAATAGCTCGTGAAAATATTGGGGACGTGGATGTTAAAATTTCTAGCAAACAGATCACAAAATATCAGAAGTAAACAAAGGTCCAGCCTCAGCAAAATGCAAATTCTGTACCTAGAGGCACAGTCCCAGCACCATTACTGTATCTCATCTTCATACAAGACACAGATACGAATATTAACCACGACTTCGTATCATCTTTTGCAAACTATACAAAAATAAGTATTTAAGTCTCCTTTAAAATACAGAAAAAATATAGACAACAAATTATCCCAATGAACAGATGAAAATAACATGATGTTTCATGGTGACAAATTTCAACCGCTTTGACATAGAAGGAATGAAGACCATTATATATAATGCAGGCAGACCATATCATAGAACGTAAGGAACAAGTCAAGATCTTCGGAAAAATTATGTAAGAGGATCTGTCATTTGAAAAGTGTTACGCGCCCCAACTTCACTCCATTATATACAAAAATAAAAGGCCTGGTTAAAATAAGTTCTGTAATAATATATCGCGAACCACTTTATTACTAGCTAGATAAAGCAGGTTCGACTATATATTATTATCGGGTACAGTATGAATCATCAAAAGTACTCTCACTGTATTATATTGTATTATATTATATTATTATTAGGTTAGGTATTACGAATGTGTAACCACTACTGTAGTGACCAATTGGTGGTTCTAGAATTGACGCCACGCGTCGCCTTCTGGCAGAGCTGAAGTCATACTATGGAGTAGTTGAGTGAGTGAGTCAGCTCCTAGCTCTGACTCTGACTTATGAAAGATAACTATTTCATTACCCTAGACCTTTCTAAAAGAGTTAAATGGTGAGATTAGTAGATTATTAATTGAAATTATTGTATCATACTCTGTTAATGAGAATTTGAACGTAAGATTGGGTTCCTTGCTGTATAGTATTTCATTTATAACTGCTTGTGGTTATTTTAATTCACTAACCAAATACCAATGAAGCTAAACGATTGGTAATAAAATAAAACTAACAAAAAATTGGAGTTATTTGTGCCCCTATTGTTACGGTGAGAATTAAGTCGTAACAAAAAGCACAATGAGACAAGTTCGGCAATGGTCAGGAAAATGAAAGAATCGATTATGAAAATTTTTGAAACAAGGCAAGCAGTATCAATGACAGTACTTTTAAAATCACTCGTGCTCTCACGACTTGAATAATATTGTGTGTTCAGTGCCTTTCAATGCCGGAGAGAAATCCGTGCTGGAAAATGTACAGAAGTCGCTTACTGCTCATATAGCATAAATAAAACATCTAAATCATTAGGAATGCCTCAAAGCACTTTACGTTTTTTCTCGAACTGAAACGAGATACCTAATAATATTTATGCGGAAGATACTTGAGGGTGTGGTCATTCAACCTAGTGAATGAACTGGAGGTAGTTTAAATTAAACCACGTCTCCACTTAAACCCACTGAAGATCAGGAAGGCCAAGCGACAACTACAGAACAGTGTCAACATCCGTGGCTCAAGATTCTTCAGGATACTGCTAGTATACCAGGTATACCAGTAGATATCAGATATTTTGCCAGAACGAAGACAAAAGCTTTCAAGAAGCTGGACAGCTTCCTACTACAAGTACCGAACTGGCCGGGTTATGATGGCTATGTAGGCCTCCTGGCACTTAGTACATCCTGGGTGATGAGGCTGGCCTCAGACCGGGCTGCAAGGGTAGGAGACCCCTTGAAACCGATCACGAGTAAAGCACAGGTGAACTTCGGCTGTCCTCACAATTTTTCGCTAAGTTTTTTCTTCCCAGTTTCTTAACAGTCTTCATTCGGGTTTAAAAGTTTTCAAGATAGATTTTTAAATGTCTTCAAGTCTGGCGATGCAGCGAAGGAGGACCCGGTTGTAAATATTTCTTCCTTCTTTGGGGGTCACCAAGGGGAGGGGGGGGGGTAAACTACCACGAAAAAAATGTGTACTCAAGCACATACATATTCGTATACTATTTCTCCTGTCATGAGCGACAAGTAAGACGTCGGTAATATCCTCGATGTTCATGATAGTTTATCATTTGTTCCCTTCAAGTGTTTTCGCAAATTCATTCTTTCGCCGGAAAATCTTTTTATAAAGTTCAGAATCCCTCTCCTAAAGATTCAGCAAATCCTCAGCGCCGCCTTACAGAGATAAGCTGCAAGAAATCTTAAGACAATAACACCACTGACAGATTAGCAAAGACAAAATGAATAATATTGACGAAAGTTTGTATTTTCTCTCGCACAATGTCTAGAATAGTACACAAATAACCCACACTTGAGAGAGAGAGAGAGAGAGAGAGAGAGAGAGAGAGAGAGAGAGAGAGAGAGAGAGAGAGAGAGAGAGAGAGAGAGATAGAGAGAGAGAGAGAGAGAGAGAGAGAGAGAGAGAGAGAGAGAGAGATAGAGAGAGAGAGAGGAGAGAGAGAGAGAGAGTGAGAGAGAGAGAGAGAGAGAGAGAGAGAGAGAGAGAGAGAAAGCTTGTGACGACGTTTCGATGAGACTCTGACTATTGAATAGTCACAATGTCCAAGTCAGACCGAAACGTCAGTCATTAGATTCTTTCTCCAATGCGCGTGTTACCTGTATATTGTTCTAGTCCCGTTATTATGCCTTTTTATTCTTTAAGGTCCAGAAAGAGAATTTGCGTTCGTGAAGCAGGAACAAGTTTAAATAAACACGTGTATGAACATAAAAGGGAAATTAGAATGGAAAACACATGCAGTGCTAAGGGGAAATTACCACCCTACGAAGGCGCAAATCTGCCATTAAGACTTAACAACGAGTATTTATTAACTGCATTAAGATATATAATATACCCCATGTACTGCATGTGCCATCTTTATCAGCAATGTATCTCTTAAATCTTCTGCACCACATTATGTAATAAAATATACCTATTGGTAAAAAAAATGAAAAGACGGGGTGGTAGGGAAAGTGGAATATTCAAACGGCTTCAGGAAGAAGTCCAAATATTCTTCCTTGAAGCTTTTTTATCCACTTCTCCGAGGTTATGGGTCCCACAATTTACACCAGAGGTGGATCCCAATATATATATATATATATATATATATATATATATATATATATATATATATATATATATATATATATATATATACACGTATATCTACGTATATATATATATATATATATATGCAATAAGATCACAGTAAACAGGTGATTTTAAAATATGCAAAACAACCACTGTGAAATAGTAGTGAAATTCCAAGCGCTTTCGTGACTACTCACATTGTCAAGTTCCTTGACAATGTGAGTAGTCACGAAAGCGCTTGGAATTTCACTACTCTTTCACAGTGGTTGTTTTGCGTATATATATATATATATATATATATATATATATATATATATATATATATATATATATATATATATTATATATATTCTCCATTGGGGAAGTGGAACAGAATTCTTCCTCCGTAAGCCATGCGTGTTGTAAGAGGCGACTAAAATGCCGGGGGCAAGGGGTTAGTAACCCCTTCTCCTGTATAAATTACTAAATTTAAAAAGAGAAACTTTTGTTTTTCTTTTTGGGCCACCCTGCCTCGGTGGGATACAGCCAGTTTGTTGAAAGAAGAATATATATATATATATATTATATATATAATATATATATATATATATACATATATATATATATATATATATATATTGTATATATATATATAGAGAGAGAGAAGTACCACCTCTATAGCTGGAATGGGGACCCTCATCCTCAGAGAAGACAATAAACGTACCTCAGGGAAAACTCAAGGTTCTCCTCGGAGTTGTTTGAATATTTTCTTCTACCACCCCTATATATTTTATATTCTATGTGAACATTTATTAATAAACAGAATACATTTACAGAAAAAACAAACATGAATACAATGGCACAATGTATCAAAGATCATGAATTTCCTCCAGCTCCTCCGAGGCTGGATGCGAGCCAAGTATGCAGCAAGCATTTCCCCTCTGGATGGCTACGCTGAGGCGCTGGAACATGAAAGTGGCTGCCCTTGGGTCCCTGGTGGTGTCGAGTCTGGAACCCAATTCTTTAAGGAAACGTGTGGCATTTTTTCCCCATGATCCCAAGGTCTCTGATCCCACTGGGACAAATTGATACTGTTGGCTTATGTCCCTGTACTTGCTTATCTTGTACTCCTCCCTGTGGTCAGCAGCTCCTCCCTGTCGCCCCACACTGTGATGGATATAGGTGTCAGCCAGTGTGGACACACAGGTATAGTCCCATGCTAAGAGCTTGCCATTCTTCCAAGGATAGATGGTGATCCCGTCCGGGCGGTTTGCTGAGTTGTGGGTATTGTTGGCTGCTAGTGATCGGGGCTCCCTCTCGGCTGGGCATCCAGCTGTAGCAAGGGTTCTCCTAATGATGTCATTGACCTCATTGTGTCTTGCATGCCAGCCCTTGGTTTTGGAACAGTTAAGATCATGTAGACCGTATTGGTCTGCTTGCACTTTGCCGCAAATACACGTATATTCTGTGTGAATTGGGGCAGCAAGACGCAGAGCCACTGCAATACGGAGGGTCTTAGGGTCGAGTCGCGTTCCCATTGCCGATATGGGAACTGTTTGGAGGAAGTCCCCGGAGTGATGTGCGCTCACAGCCTGGAGACGGGCAATCTCCCTATCTGATGTTGCAGCCCTGAGCATGTTGGCAAGCACCTTATCAGCGATCGGGCCATCCCAGCTTGACTGTGAGCCAGTGCTGCACTAGGGTTTGGTGCTGGAGCAGCAAGAGTCTCCCATTCAGTGATGGCACTGGCATAGCTAGGGTCTTCTATTCCTACTGAGTCGCTGAGGGTATCAGGAAGAATTTGTCTTATCTCGTTTGATGCTATGGAAGAGGATAGGAAAGCTGGTAGAGCAATCTGGGAAGATCAGTGTGACTGCAGTCACTGGAAGGGAAAGAAACCTCGAAACTAAGTGAAGGTATCTTGAAGGAAAATAAGGGGAACGGAGCCAAATAAAAGGTTTTACCAACACAAATGCAGTGTAAGATGCTCCTTTATTGACAACGTTTCGCCCGAGTGAGCGTTTTCCGCTGAGGTGCTACTAGGCTCCCTACAAACTGTACATGTTCATCTAGGTTTTTCTGTTTGTGAAGTTAATGAAGTCCACTGTGAGAACCAAACATTGTCAGTAAAGGATCGCATTATGCTGCATTTGTGGGTTTTCACTGTGTCGATATTTTATACCATTTCTCTCCATTTCATTAGGGAATTTAAGCCATGTTATTAATTCTGAGGCTTAAATTACATTCCAATGAATAACCAAAACAAATGGAGTATACTATATCGCATCTTTTCATTTGGGATGTATATTAAGTTTGATTAGACATCCTCTAGGCCCATACTCTGTAGGTCCTACAGGAATCGGAGAGAACCGCCATACTTTAACTTCAAATTACAGGATGGCAGGTAGGAGCTTTACGGAATGTGTGTGTGTGTGTGTGTGTGTGTGTGTGTGTGTGTGTGTGTGTGTGTGTGTGTGTGTGTGTGTGTGTGTGTGTGTGTGTGTGTGTGTGTGTGTGTGTGTCTGCTTGGCATAGTCTCCTCAAAGAAAATTATGCATGCATTTATTCATTTTCTCTCTCCTTCCTTCCTTCCTCCCTTCTCTCTCTCTCTCTCTCTCTCTCTCTCTCTCTCTCTCTCTCTCTCTCTCTCTCTCTCTCTCTCCCTCCCTCCCTCCCTGGGCGTTTCTCGATAGAGCTGGTGCCATCAGTTTGGTTAATAGGCCTGACGTTCGTGATAATGATTGTGTAGGAACTGATTAACTCCGAGGCTCCAGAACCAGTTTCTGGCTAGTCTGTGTTGATGCTGGAGGAAGGTGATGCTGGAGAGGGTGATGCTGGGGTGATGCTTGAGAGGGCGATGTTGGAGAGGGTGATGCTGGGGGAGGGTGATGCTGGGGGAGGGTGATGCTGGGGGGAGGATGACGCTGGTGTGATGCTGAGGATGACGCTGGCGAAGGTGATGCTAGGGAGGGTGATGTTAGAGAGGGTGATGCTGGGAAGGGTGATGTTGGGGGAGGGTGATACTGGAGTGATGCTGGGGAGGAGGATGCTGAGGAAGGGTGATGCAGGGTGAAGGTGATGCTGGGGAAGGGTGATGCTAAGGGTGATGCTGAGGAAGGGTGATGCTGGGGAGGCTCATGCTGGGGAATCGTAATGATAGGAAAGGATGATGCTGGGGGAGGGTGATACTGGAGAGAGTGATGTTGGGGAGGATGATGCTGGGGAAGGGCGATGCTGAGGGTGATGCTGGGGGAGGGGGATGCTTGAGAAGGGTCTGGCAAGATCACGCCGTGATGGCAACATCTGTATTAGTTACGTTACCGTTGTAGTGTCCAGCAGCATTTGTGATCTTACTAATCTTACTAGACACAACAATATCAGCCAGCCGGCATCATAGTGCCTTTCTTTGTACTTAGCATATCAAAATTGTAACTATACAAAGAAATAAAATCCTTAATCCTTATTAAGCTGGGGCCTATACCCGCTACCGTGTGCAAGATGTGAGAAATACCATGTGGGTGAAACGCCACTTATGATATTAGAACAGGAATGACGACTTCAATAAGGTTTTCTTCAAGGTTTTAATAAAGCCTTGCTCTGTTTTAATTATTTTACTCTATAATATCCCCACCCATCTAAACTATCACCTGCACCATCAACTACAATCACAACCACTGCACCGTTCAACTACAGCCGCTATCTATCACTTCAATTCCCACGTACACCAACTACTACCACCACCTGTACCAACCACTGAACAATAATTACCCTAATGTGAAAATCATCAGATATATTTCCACTGTTTTCTCTCTGATATATTATCCACATCTTCATTCCTTTGGTCCTGTATTTTTCCCTCTCCTTTCTTCGCTACTACGCCCTCCTCTATCATCCCATCTTCCATTCCTCATCTTCACTGCGCCTCAAATCCACTCCCTTATCTTCTGTCCATTTACCTGTCCTTCCTTCACCTTTCCCTCGCTGTCGTCTTATATTCTTCTTTATTTCCTTCCCCTTCCGTCCAATCCTATTCAATTCCCACCTTCAATCTCATCATAATGAATCCCCTCCCTTTTTTAGTGTCCCTTCCTTATTCTTTCATGTTCCATTCCGCCTCACTTCTATGCACTCTGTCTACCTGCGTTCCCTCTTCTCCTTTCTCTCCCATCCCGGAGCTTCAGATCGGGATAACAGCTTGCACCGTAGCTACGAAAACTTTTTTACACTTCTTACGTTGGGATCAAAAGCAACAACAAAATATGCCAAAAAATAAGGCTTCACCTGTACTCTCTCTGACGATCTTTTAAAATGGAGAGAGGGGGAACACGAGATTAAATTACCATAGAATAAATTCAAGTACTTTGTAAAGGGAGTTTGACAAACATCACATGAAAGGTATTTAATTCTACTAGTTACCTGAACAGGGCTTGGCTAATACAATTATTGTCGTGTCGAAATTTAGTTGCAGGATAGTGAAATTTGATATTTTAATCACACAGCTTTGTAAACTGGATGAAAATTCTATTTAGACAAGGCGACGGGGGACACCCAGAGGATAATACCATCAGGCGTTTATGATCCTAATGTTGTTGTTGCTGCTGCTGCTGCTGCTATTGTTCATGCTGCTACTGCTGCTTCTATTACTACTGTTGCGGCTGCTGTTGCGGTTACTACCTCGTCCACTGATACTGATGCTGCTGCTGTTTCTGCCGTTGCTGCTACTACTGCTATTGTTCCTACAACTATTACTCCTGCCGCTTCTATTACTACTGCTGCTATTGCTATTAGTACTGCTGCTGCTGCTTTTATCAGTACCGTTACTCCTTCTATTACTGTTATGGCAGTGTTACTGCTGCTACTAACTCTTCTGTTCTGGCAGTGTTCCTGTTGATACTACTGCTGTTGTTGCTGCTTTTGTTGCTTCTAATAGTACTGTTGTTGCTGCCACCTCTGCAAATGCTTCTGATGATGCTACCTCAACTACTGCCGCCGCTTATGCTGCTTCTACTGCTACCGCTACTTCTGCCTAATCTACGGCGTTAAGTGCCTAAGAAATCACACAAAGAGAATTATTAAACGTGAGAGAACAAGACCTAATACTTCAATTAGGTGCTTAGTAACGTATTTCAAACCTTCAACTAGGTGCTTAGTAACGTACTTCAAAGCTTCGTAAAGGTAATCAAGACCCCAAACGCCAGTTTATTGGTTCCAGAAAAGCGGTTCAAATGCTTCAAATAACGGCATCAGAAACTCCTAAAAAAACGGTTCATAACTTCATAATAACGGTTCCAAAGATCCTCTAAACGGTTCAGAAGCTTCGCTTAACGGCTCATAAGCTCCTCTCAAAGGTTTATAAGCTCCTCAACGATTTAAAGCTAATCGAGTACACTAGGGCCGTTAAGGCTGCACCTTTTCACTACCAGACGAGAATATTTTAATCCCCAAGTCAGGGATTTAACACTCGCCATATATACGCAGTGCGAAATACACAGCATCCTCAGGATATTTGTCCAGTGTGAATAAACAGTAGCATCCTGCTGATGAAACCTGGATTCAGCGTTACAGCGGTGAAGAGAGACTGACCAAAGGTACACAAGCATAATTAAGCCATCCTACACACACACTGGTGGATGACAGAATTTGTGAGAGTCACAAATGCAGAATAATGTGATATTTTGACAACATTTCGTCCACGCAGTGACTAAGTCAAACTGTGCATCTGTGTGTCTTTTTTTTTTTTTTTTTTTTTTTTTTTCATCGTGTCTATTTTGTGCCAGTTTTCACCATCAGAATTTGAATTTTTTTTTTTTTTAAGCAAAATTATTTTACAACCTTAAAACTATCCTTTTTTTTTCACTCAATTTTCCTTTACAAGGAAATTTTTTTTTCACGATTTTTTTTTACTTTTTTTTCATTTCCAGTTGTACTAATTTAAGTTTTTCGCACAATTTTGTAGTTGTTTCGTAGGATAAAAAAGTACAGTTTCAATACACTATTTTTTTTTCGTTTTTTTTTCTAAATTTTAAAATACTCCAATTTTTTGAGGAAGAATATATGTATTTTCTGCAAAAAATCTTCGCAACAATTTTCCGAAATTTAAAAACACGTATGGCTACGTCAAAAAGTATATAATTTTTTTTTTTGGTCAAACTTCATGAAACTTATGGGGTCCTGCCCCAGAATCACACTTAGTATGCAACAAAAATTTCTGAAGATTTGGCAGGTTATTAACAAAGTTGAGGCCAGTGTGCCCCCTGGCCCCTTAACGGTCTATAAGCATCCTTACGGTTCATAAGCTCCATTCAGTGGTTCATCAGCTCCTCTCAGTGGTCCCCTCAAGGAAGGTTCCTTGATGTTGGTGAGGGGCTCTTCATTTAGGGAATTGGATCTGTGCTCCAGTTCCCCGAATTAAGCCTGAATGCCTTCCACATCCCCCCCCCCCCCAGGCGCTGTATAATCCTCCGGGTTTAGCGCTTCCCCCTTGATTATAATAATAATAATAATCCTCTCAGTGGTTCATCAGCTCCTCTCAGTGGTTCATCAGCTCCTCTCAGTGGTTCATAAGCTCCTCTCAACGGTTCATAAGTTCCTCTCTGTGGTTCATATGTTCCTCTCAGTAGTTCATAAGCTCGTCTCAGTGGTTCATTAGCTCCTCTCAATGGTTCATAAGTTCCTCTCCGTGGTTCATATGTTCCTCTCAGTAGTTCATAAGCTCCTCTCAGTGGTTCATTAGCTCCTCTCAATGGTTCATAAGTTCCTCTCAGTAGTTCATAAGCTCCTCTCAGTGGTTCATTAGCTCCTCTCAATGGTTCATAAGTTCCTCTCAGTGGTTCATAGGTTCCTCTCAGTGGTTCATAAGTTCCTCTCAGTGGTTCATAAGTTCCTCTCAGTGGTTCATAAGCCCCTCTCAGTGGTTCGTAAGTTCCTCTCAGTGGTTCATAAGTTCCTCAGTGGTTCATAAGTTCTTTTCAGTGGTTCACAAGTTCCTCTCAGTGGTTCATAAGCCTCTCTCAGTGGTTCATAAGGTCCTCTCAGTGGTTCATAAGCCCCTCTCAGTGGTTCGTAAGTTCCTCTCAGTGGTTCATAAGTTCTTCTCAATGGTTCATAAGCCCCTCTCAGTGGTTCATAAGCCCCTCTCAGTGGTTCATAAGCCCCTCTCAGTGGTTCATAAGTTCCTCTCAGTGGTTCATAAGCGCCTCTTAACGGTTCATAAACTTTAAGATTCCACATGCAACTCCAGAATTCGGTCGACATGTAACTCATGCGCTTTCCCATATATAATAATAATAACTTGACTCACGAAATCGTAATGACACGATTGCAAACAAACCATACCACGGACGGGGTATGGTTTGATAACAATAATAAAATTAATAATATAATGTGTATGAACTTCCACGCTTAAAAGTTCAGGATCATTACTTCGTTTTCCTGGAAAAACATTGTTTTCCTCAAACATTTCCTCAAAGACACTCGTACATTAAATTTCCAGTCGGCTGTGACTGGCCTAGTCCCACCTTCAGAAGTTTAGCAAGTTCCAATTACACTGTAGTCAGCGGGGCAGAGACGTCGCGAGTGGGCTATGTTGGGGCTCTAGGCTGTTTATGCTGAAGCCCCAGAGAATGTTGGGGGTTTGAGACAGCCCTGGGCTGTGTCATGTCCACCATGAAGCCTCAGACACAGTAATTTTCTGGTTAGGTTAATAGGGGTTGAAAGCCGATCAACTACACGAGGGTCACTGAGGCTGCATGTAACAGTTCACCACCAGTCAAGAATGCTTTCATTCCTCGTATGGTGAATGACATACGTATGTAGCACTTTGGTGTCTTTACTTTCTCAACGTTTCACTTACACAGCAGGAATCTTCAGTCGAATATACATGGATAGCATAAAGGAATCTTCTGTGTAGACGAAACACTTTGGAAAAAAAAATACCAGTGTTGTACATGTCTTATTCATCAACTTGCTGGTAGTGTATGCCATTATTATTAATGATCTCTAATATATGGATTAAAGTAAACTTTGGGTATACAGATACAGAAATACAGCTAACGGTGTATACTCTTATATGTATGTGTGTGTTCACTTACACACGCGGCGAATTTAGCTCAATTTGGCGTGCATCCAGCCTAATTACTCCATCAAAAAGTTAGAACGTTTCATCACTGCCTTGTTGCCCTAGTGGGTTTCAACACTACCTCCTCGTGGGTGTCAACACTACCTCCTCGTGGGTTTCAACACTACCTCCTCGTGGGTGTCAACACTACCTCCTCGTGGGTGTCAACACTACCTCCTCGTGGGTTTCAACACTACCTCCTCGTGGGTGTCAACACTACCTCCTCGTGGGTGTCAACACTACCTCCTCGTGGGTTTCAACACTACCTCCTCGTGGGTGTCAACACTACCTCCTCGTGGGTGTCAACACTACCTCCTCGTGGGTGTCAACACTACCTCCTCGTGGGTGTCAACACTACCTCCTCGTGGGTGTCAACACTACCTCCTCGTGGGTGTCAACACTACCTCCTCGTGGGTTTCAACACTACCTCCTCGTGGGTTTCAACACTACCTCCTCGTGGGTGTCAACACTACCTCCTCGTGGGTTTCAACACTACCTCCTCGTGGGTGTCAACACCTCCTCGTGGGTGTCAACACTACCTCCTCGTGGGTGTCAACACTACCTCCTCGTGGGTGTCAACACTACCTCCTCGTGGGTTTCAACACTACCTCCTCGTGGGTGTCAACACTACCTCCTCGTACCCACTTTCCTAAATACACTTTAACCACTTTTTTGTCTTCAAATACCCTGAAAAATTATTATATTCATAGGCAAGCTCTAAACCCATAAATGTTAAACAGTTAAACAACGTCTGGGTAATGGGAAGTAATTAGGTTTGGCTCAAGGAAGTGAAGGGCAGCTGTAACTCCTTCGTCAGTAGTGAGTGACCTCTACTGAAAAACCGAGGAAACAGAGGGAGAAATTTACATCCTAAAGAGCTACTTGAACATGAACACTGACTAGCTCGGAGCTTAACCGGTGCTTAACACCTTAATAAACACACTTGCTTCATATACACACGTGTTTCATAAACACACTTGCTTCACAAACATGAATAAACGAAACAGTGTCAACCAATAGTTATTTAATTTAAATTCTCCTCCATGTTACTCTGTTAACCATGCAATTATTTTAACTGAGGTGGGTTATCAGCAATAGTTTTTTTTTTCATTATTTGCATGGTGTGGGAATATTTTCTTTTTATTAGAAGTAACTTTAGCTTCTGAAGTGTGTGTGTAAGTGTACATCTTCCATCGACAAGTAAGCTAAATGACGCTATAGGTACAGATGCTGTGTTAATACTGCAACTCCAACTCTACTTTCTAGATCCACAAGAGAGTATATGCACCAAGAGGTGTTTATTCTACCATGTGTATACACAGTTTACTTTAATCTCTAGGTGGGTTGCTGCCTTAACGACCCTCGTGTCGTCTATGGACCTTAAACCTAACAAACTAGGTACTCAAGTATTGACCATTGTTATCAGGCCCACTCAGGCCAACAGTGCGAAAGCTACAACTATCAACAAAGGTAGTCTGAGGCCTTTGCTCTCACCACAATATGACCCATAGTGAAGACACAGTATTTACAGCAAAATGACGTTTTGCTTATTGCTGAGCTTTTTCAGCGTGATAAGCCTCAACAGTGAGGGAAATATCAGATTAAAGACCGCTTCTGACAAGCGTGTTTTTACTATACTTGTGGGAACGATCTGCTAGTCAAAGCACAATACACTGACGGTTCTCTCCAAGGTTGATGATCATGCCATGCGGAGGGTTTGCATAAATAGAATAAAATCAGAATGGATGGTGATAACTATTCTAAAAAATGCTTAACTGTAGCCAGTACCTGGTGTAATGATGGGTCACCTGAACTTCACCTCACCTGGTAGTTAGTAGCTGCTAGTGGGCGCCTCGCACTCACCTGAAATATAAATGTAAATAATTAACACACTAAACGTAATGGAATCCAACTTATTCCAACAAATTACATTACAATTTATCAAACCCCTTATGAAGGTATATTAGAAAGCCTATCATTGTCACTAGTTACCTGCCAGCATACAGAATATGCTTAAATTCTGAAGAATATAATTAAATAAACGTCATTTTAATTTTTACACTATGCTGCATTTTCCATATTATTAAATATTTTAAGCAGTCGCCCATTTGACTGTCTAAACAGTGAAATTCGGTCTGTTTTTAAGAGGATAGGGTGCACTTACACATGAAATACGAGACGTGTGACGTGTGGAGGCTGACAAACGTAGTAACTAAATCAAATCTTATAAAATCATCCCCTAGTTCGAAATCATTTCACAGGTATCTGGGTCAGTTCTTAACGAGTCTTAAACAGTGATTGCCTGACTAATTTTTCTAGTGCGCTCAGTGGCTCCCAGTTTTCCATTCGCTCGTCAGAACTTTATCTCCATCTTATATTTCATTTGTCATTTAACTGTTATAATTGGTTAATTTTTACTGAGAGAGAGAACCTGCCTAACTAAACCTAACCTAAATAGCGTGGCAAGTGTTGTGTACCAGCGAGGGCGGAGCCGTGTAGCTTATGTTCCTCTCAGGCACTGTGGGGTGCCATCTATTACACTGGTCACTCAGGTGACACAACTGTCTGGCCTCCCGTGCTTTTCCTACTTTCATCCTTCGAAGGGGATGCTTTGATAGGCCCTTCATCCAATGAATTAAGAGCTACATTCCCCATCCTTAGATCAAAACTAAGTTTATACCCTTCTCTAGGGGCTGCATGAGCCTAACAGGTTTAGCAGTTTTCTATGAGTAATAATAATAATAATAATAATAATAATAATAATAATAATAATATTAACAGTAGTATTACTGTGGTCTTTTAAGCCTGGCCAGAGGCCTGGCTTACCTGGCGTCAAGCTACAGACACACTGCCTTTGATTAATATACATAACATTTTCCACATAAATAAAAACAGTATGCCTGTCGACTTGCTCCTTCCCCATCCCTTCCTCTCCCAACCTTTTTACCCTTCAGTCCTCTTTCCCTGCACTCCTCGCCCTTCCTTTCCCTCTCATCCCTCTCCCCATCTCCTTCCTTCTCCTTCCTCATCTTCCTTGCCATCCCCCGCCTCCCTCTCCCACTCTCATTACATATAAAAAATGCAGTGTTCTGAGATTCAAATAATTTACATGGGCAAAATCATTTCTTTCTGGTTGCAGGTAAAAGTTCATCCCAGCTATGTCCGATCAGCAGTTAAGCAATGTTGAATTTGGTTAGTACTTGGATGGGTGACCACCTGAGAACACCAAATGCTGTTGGCATCATCCTCACAAGGACCCCAATCGAAGTAAAACACTTTGTGAATTTTTTTTTAGGTTATCATAGGTAAATTACCTATATGTTACTATGTATGATAATCGTACTTAGTGGACTTGTACCTAGCTTACTTAATACACGCAGAACAACAAGATGAGAGTGTCAGACAGCGACTCTGCTAACACACTGACCAAAATTAATTATGGGTGAACGTTTTGCTCTGGTTAGAGTAGGGGTCCCCAAACTCTTCAGCTCATCGACCCCTTCATTAAGTTCCTGATCATTTATCAACCCCCAAACAATTATATTAAAACAATTTAATAAATAGTACTTTCATAGTAATACAAACAATAATAATAATAATTAATAATAATAATAATAATAATAATAATAATAATAATAATAATAATAATAATAATAATAGACTTCATATAAAATAGGTAATATTTAAAATATGAAATATATAAGATTTAACATAGCATTTTTTTACTGAAACTGTTGATATTATTAATGGGAATGATGTATGTGATGAACGCCAACAAGGACACTGAGTTAGAATTGCATTTGCATGGCTAAAACCAGCTTAAACCACGTACGAGCTTGAGAAAGCAAGTAAAAATGGCTCAACCAGTGCAAAAAAAACCGAAGGTAATTAGCAAAAGATGAGAGAGTATGATCAGTACAGGAAGTGAACAGGAATACCACACGTACCTATATCCATACCGGGACACGAGAGATGAAAGAGACAAGGTGGAGGGTGGAAGGCAATAAATACAGAACACAAGCACGTCCCCAGACTGATCCCCCTTTGATACCCAGCCATTTATCGACTTCTTCGATACTGACCACATTGGGGAACCATGGGTTAGTGTACAAGTGTCTACCTAGATCAAAATATCGTTTATAATACAGGTTTGCTGTGCACCAAGTGTCGTTCCACCATACGTGTCAGAAATACTTGCCATCATACCATACTTGTGTGCAATAACCTGTCATCCTAAGATACTTGTCATCAATACCTGTCATCCTACCATACTTTGCACACACCCGCAGGCATTGTTCACAAGGCAATTGTTGACTGGGAGGAAACGGAGGCACTTGCTGGGTGAAAGAAGAAGCTGCAGGGTGAAACAAGTTGCAGGGTTAGAAAAAGAACTTAAGGAATGAGAGAACTTGCATATATTATTTTACGCGCACACACACACATAATATATATATATATATATATATATATATATATATATATATATATATATATATATATATATATATATATATATATATATATATATATATATATATATAATGTCGTGCCGAATAGGCAGAACTTGCGATCTTGGCTTAAATAGCAACGATCATCTTGCCATATAGGACAAGTGAAAATTTGTGTATGCAATAATTTCGCCAAAATCATTCTGAACCTAACGAAAAATATATATTTCACTGTGTTTGTTTAGTATTAAATTATTGTAAACAAATTTAAAATATATTTAGTTGGGTTAGGCTAAAATAAATTGCGCTTGTTATAATAAGGTTAGGTAAGTTTTCTAAGTTCCTTTTGGTGCAAAATTCTAAATTTTTACATCAACATTAATGAAAAAAATATATTTTTAAACGTATAAGAGAAAATTTTAGAAAGAACTTAATTTTAAATGAGTTCTTGCTAACTGACCCGTTTTACATATTCGGCACGACATCATATATATATATATATATATATATATATATATATATATATATATATAGATATATATATAATATACACATATATACACACACGATACGACCATCGATTATCACGAAGGTATCTATTTACAGCTACGTAATTAAAAGCAGCTACCTTAAGAACTGTCCATTCGTCTCGCCCCGCCCGGGATCAGAGCCCGGGACATTTCGTTTGTAAACCAGATGCTCTGGTCATGAGTTAGTATTTGGTGAATGGATATGGAGAGAGAAAATTGTGAAAACCAAAAAAATCTGCGAAATATGGATAAAAATAAATGAATGAGGGCGGAGAGAGGAATAATAGGTAGGCAACGAGGGAGGATGAGAGGAGAAGAGAGGAGGTACAGGAAGGGGAGAGAAGAGGAGCAAATGGAGTGGGAATAGAGTGAGTGACACTAAGCAAGGGAGTGAAGAGACTAGAGAATGATGAGTGAAGGGAGTGAAATGATGATTGAAAAGAGGGGGAATAATGAGTGAAGGGAGGGATAATAATTGGAGGGAGAATGATGAGTGAAGGGAGGGTAAACGATGAATGAAAGGGAGAGAGGGAGAATGATGGGCGAAGGAAGAAAAAATGGTGGGAAGAGAGAATGTTGGATGAGGGGAGGAATACGATGCCCAGTAAGAGAGATAGAAGGGAGAAGAAAATGATAGGTGATGGATGGAGAGAGGGAGAAAGATGGCAAAAAGAATGAGGGAGGAAGAGTTATGGGTGAAGGATGGAGAATGAATGTCATGGAAAGAGAGAGACTGGGAGGAGGAAAACCAGAAGATTGATGACTGAACGTTGGAGAGAGGGAGGGAGGGATGGGAGGGGCGATTGACAGGTGATGAGGGTGTGGTGGTGGTGGGTAGTGGTAGGAAGCTAATAATGGTAGATGGTAGAGGGTGACTGTGGTAGTTGGCAGAGTGTGATTGTAGTAGGTGGTAGAGACTGACTGTTCGGTGGAAGATAGTGATTATGACAGGTGGTAGAGGTTGATTATGATGATGGATAAACAAGATGTCTTCCAGCTGTATGGTGATGGTTCACTTGATGACGAACAGTTAATCCCATCATATAACAGTATCTATGACTGATGGTAAACCTCGAGAGTTAATCCCATCCCTTAAAATTGACTATGAGTGCAGGTTTTTGGTGATTTCTTTATTCTTTCTAGGCCAGAATTAGATACCTCCGCAGTATGCAGCAACCCCCTAATATATACGAGTTACGCTGTGAGGACCAGTGTAGTTTTACCTCCCCTCCCCCATCATGTACAATGGCACAGGGAGGGTTGCACACAGGAAATCAAGGAATTTGTCTGGCTGAACTGGAAAACTTTAACAGGGCAACGATGGTATTGTTAAGTCCTCTGCTATGGTTTCACTAACAATTAACTCATGTGTGTGCACTCACCTAGTTGAGATTGCAGGGGTCGAGTCCAAGCTCCTGTGTGTGTGTGTGTACTCACCTAGTTGAGGTTGCGGGGGTCGAGTCCGAGCTCCTGGCCCCGGTGTGTGTGTGTGTGTGTGTGTGTGTGTGTATGAGTGTGTGTGTGTGTGTGTGTATGAGTGTGTGTGTATGAGTGTGTGTGTGTGAGTGTGTGTGCATGTGTATGAGTTTGTGTATGTGTGTGTGTGTGTATGTGTGTGTGTGTGTGTATGTGTGTGTGTGTGTGTGTGTGTGTGTGTGTGTATGAATTTGTATATGTGTGTGTGTGTGTGTGACTTAACAATCAATATTTGCACCAATAACTCACTACAGTTGTGACCGCGTGTGGAAGTGTGAATTGCTCATTACTCTAAAATTTGTTCATGATTGTAGCCATGTATAAACGTAAGTAACCATTCTTACAGTATTTATTACCTTTGTAACTTGTGAGTTCATTACCTTGTACCTAGTTCAGCCATCAAAACTTTGGGGCCCGGTCCCTGGACCCACTTTGTACCTCTGTAATCTGTAAATACCTTTGTAACTTGTCATGATTGTGACTAGACCTACCTGGAGTTCATTACCTTTGTAAATTGTGAGTTCATTACCTTTGTAAATTGTGAATTCATTACCTCTGTAACTTGCTCAGCTATCAAAACTTTGAGGCCCAGTCCCTGGACCCATTATGTACCTCTGTAATCTTTTGACTACCGCCCACAGGATGGGTATGGGGTGCATAATAAACATATTAAACTAACTAAAAAGGTTTCGTTTCAGAGAACACCAGAGTTGATGTTACGCGAGAGTTATTATCTCTCGGGATGCTGAAGGGAAGGGCGAAGAAGGTGTAATACGTTGCTATGATAACTGCTGCAGATTAATTGGAAAAATGTAGTTAGTATGCTGGTGGTGAAGTGTGTGTAGGCTAGTAGTGGTGATAGCAGGCTACTGGTAATGACAGGCAGGCAGGTGGTAGTGGTGGTAATAGGCTAGTGGTGGTAGGCAGGTGGTAGTGGTGGTAATAGGCTAGTGGTGGTAGGCACGTGATAGTGCTAGGGTGATGATGGTGATCGGGTGGTGGTGGTAGAGTGGTGGTGGTAGGGTGGTGGTGGAAGGGTGGTGTTGGTAGGGTGGTGCTGGTAGGATGGTGCTGGTAGGATGGTGCTGGTAGGATGGTGCTGGTAGGGTGGTGCTGGTAGGATGGTGCTGGTAGGGTGGTGCTGATAGGGTGGTGGAAGTGGTAGGGCGGTGGAAGTGGTAGGGTGGTGGTGGTAGGGTGGTGGTAGGGTGGAGGTAGTAGGGTGGTGGTGGTGGTAGGGTGGAGGTAGTAGGGTGGTGGTGGTGGTGGTAGGGTGGAGGTAGTAGGGTAGTGGTGGTGGTAGGGTGGAGGTAGTAGGGTAGTGGTGGTGGAGGTGGTAGGGTGGTGGTAGGGTGGTGGAGGTGGTAGGGTGGAAGTGGGAGGATGGTGGAGGTGGTAGGGTAGTGGTGGTGGTAGGGTGGTGGTGGTGGTAGAGTGGTGGTAGGGTGGTGGTGGTGGTAGGGTGTTGGTGGTGGTAGGGTATTGGTGGTGGTAGGGTGGTGGTGGTGGTGGTGGTAGGGTGGTGGTGGTAGGGTGGTGGTGGTAGGGCAGTGGTGGTAGAGTAGTGGTGGAGGTGGTAGGGTGGTGGAGGTGGTAGGGTGGTGGAGGGTGATGGTGGTGGAGGAAGGGTGGTGGTGGTAAGGTGGAGGGAGGGTGGTGGTGGTAGGGTGGTGGTGGTAGGGTGGTGGTGGAGGTGGTAGGGTGGTGGAGGGAGGGTGGTGGTGGAGGTGGTAGGGTGGTGGAGGGAGGGTGGTGGTGGTGGTAGGGTGGTGGAGGGAGGGTGGTGGTGGTGGTGGTAGGGTGGAGGGAGGGTGGTGGTGGTGGTGGTAGGATGGTAGAGGGAGGGTGGTGGAGGGAGGGTGGTGGTGGTAGGGTGGTGGAGGGAGGGTGGTGATGGAGGGAGGATGGTGATGGAGGAAGGGTGGTAGTGGTGGTAGGGTGGTAGTGGTGGTAGGGTGGTGGTGCTGGTGGTGGTAGGGTGGTGGTGGTGGTAAGGTGTTGGTGGTGGTGGTAGGGTGGTGGTGGTGGCTGTGTTAGGGTGGTGGTGGTGGCTGTGTTAGGGTGGTGGTGGTGGTTGTGTTAGGGTGGTGGTGGTGGTGTTAGGGTGGTGGTGGTGGTGGTGGTGTTAGGGTGGTGGTGTTAGGGTGGTGGTGTTAGGGTGTTGGTGGTGGTAGGGTGGCGGTGATGGTAGGGTGATGGAGGGAGGGTGGTGGTGGAGGGAGGGTGGTGATGGAGGAAGGGTGATGGTGGAGGGAGGGTGGTGGTGGAGGGAGGGTGGTGATGGAGGAAGGGTGGTGGTGGAGGGAGGGTGGTGATGGAGGAAGGGTGGTGGTGGAGGGAGGGTGGTGATGGAGGAAGGGTGGTGGTGGAGGGAGGGTGGTGATGGAGGAAGGGTGGTGATGGAGGAAGGGCGGTGATGGAGGAAGGGTGGTGATGGAGGAAGGGCGGTAGTGGTGGTGGTTGTGGTAGGGTGGTGGCGGTGGTAGGGTGGTGGTGGTAGGTTGGTGGTAGGGTGGTGGTGGTGGTAGGGTGGTGGTGGTGGTAGGGTGGTGGTAGGGTGGTGGTGGTAGGGTGGTAGGGTGGTGGTGGTGGTAGGGTGGTGGCGGTGGTAGGGTGGTGGTGGTGGTGGTGGTAGGGTGGTGGTAAAGTGGTGGTGGTGGTAGGGTGGTGGTGGTGGTGGTAGGGTGGTGGTGGTGATGGTGGTAGGGTGGTGGTGGTGGTAGGGTGGTGGTGGTGGTAGGGTGGTGGTGGTAGGGTGGTGGTGGTAGGGTGGTGGTGGTAGGGTGGTGGTAGGGTGGTGGTGGTGGTAGGGTGGTGGTAGGGTGGTGGTGGTGGTAGGGTGGTGGTGGTGGTAGGGTGGTGGTGGTGGTGGTAGGGTGGTGGTAGGGTGGTGGTGGTGGTAGGGTGGTGGTGGTGGTAGGGTGGTGGTGGTGGTAGGGTGGTGGTGGTAGGGTGGTGGTGGTAGGGTGATGGAGGAAGGGTGGTGGGGGTACTCAGGTGAGAGCAGAAACACCCATCAAAGGTAATTAATGCACATCATTTCATATTCAAACATTCCACTTGACAACAAAGTGACGATGGCATTTTAAACTGCCAGGGACGAGAGGGGAAAGGGAGTGGGCATGGAGAAGGGGATGAGTGGGAAGGAAAGAGAGTAGGAGGGAGTTGGCAGGGAGGTGAGGGGGTGTATGATCATGGGGGTTAGAGAGTGGGCATGGAGCAGAGGGGGAGGGAAGAGGGAGTGGGTCTTGAGAGGGGAAGGAAGTAGAGGTGGGCGTTTTTGTGACATACCTGCGAAAGATATCGAGAGTTTTTCTTACACTCGCTGTCCTGCCTGGAGCCCAGGCATTCCTGCTGACTGGCTGGTTAGCTATGCTGTTGTTGCCAGCAGCCCGCAAGCCAACAGCCATCACAACCAGAATGATTTGGACACTT
>NC_091324.1:7631379-7646379 GCF_038502225.1 Cherax quadricarinatus
AGAGAGAATCTTCCGTTTTTCTGTTTGAGTCACCCTGCCACGGTGGGATACGGCCGGTTTGTTGAAAAATTATTATATATACACACAAAATAACCACAGCGAGAGTTGAATGATAGCCCTAATCCTTTCGTGTTGCAATCAAATCATCACGAGTTGACAGTGCTGCAGAAATGAGTAGGAAGTCCAGGCAGAATGGTTCAGGGGAACGTTCGAGCTAAAACGTTCCTCTGAACAAATCTGCTTGGACTGCGTACTCATTTCTGCAACATTGCAAGCTTCTGATTTTATTGCAAAACGAAAGGCCTAGAGCTATCATTCAACTCCCCCGTGGATGTTTTGCATCTTGAATCGCTCATGTATGTGTGTGTGTGTGGTGTGGGGGGGAGAGGTATGGGTGTAATAATCCACGTGGAGACAGACACAAGGAAAATAATGTTCTGTATATCAGCAGATATAAAATGCGAGAGAGGAACGCGTTTATATAGTGAGCAAGAGTGAGTACCTCAGGTTGAGTGTCAGATCATGACTGCAGGAGAGTTTTAAGTGTCAGGTCATGAATGCAGAAGAGTTAAGTATCGGATCATGACTGCAGGAGAATATCGAGCGTTCGGTCAAGGTATGAAGCTGACTAGAACCAACTTTCAAACAGTTCGTGGATGCGAAGTAAAGGATGACGCAGTGTATGTGCAGTTCAACATCCCAGCATCGGCAAGTCCACTGCAGTGACAGAGGAGTCATTCTTGGAACTGGAACTTGCACTGACGTTCTGGTTTAAGCTGGTGCTGGTATACTCGTCTGTGCTGGTATACATATAATTCTGTGCTGGTATACAAACACGTCTGTACTGATATACACATCTTAAGAAGTACCGACGATAAAGAAGAAATAAAATAGTGATAATTTACTGAAATTCAAAATCACGAGAAGATAACGAAGATGCATGTGCAACAGTTGGCTATCTTTATTGCCGAAATGTTTCGCCTGCTCAGCAGTCTTCGGTCGAATACAGAGTTGATTTAAATATTAGAGATAGAAGAAGCGGTGGAGAGGAAAATATGACGTGATCAGTCCCTGAGCCTTGAAGAAGCAAGTGTGACGTGGTCAGTCCCGCTGCTGCTGCGTTTTGTAATCGACTGAAGAAGCCTGTCAAGTAGGCGAAAAGTTTCGACAGTAAATATGCCAAATTGTTGCTAGTAGTCAGCAATGTATAACATTAATATAATCAATATCACTAACACACATCTTCCTAACTTTGGGTTACACAAAACCCACGAAGAAAATGTTCCTAAATTACACACAAGTGCAACATTTCTGTGGCGAAACGTTTCCTCACTAAAGATACCCAAGTGTTGCATATGTGTCTAATTTATCAACTTGTCGGTTCTCTGAACCATTTATCTACATTCTTGTCAAACACATCATCTTGGGATCTTGATATAGGGAATTCTACGCCTGTCTAACCTACAGGCATAACCTACTTCCATCTGTGGATTTGTCCAAGGTGACACCGTCTACGACTGTTTCACCTCACCTGTATACAGTATATAAGCCCTTTCTTTGCACATATGCTGTATTCGTTTAATGACTGATGGACTGATTCAATCGACGCCAAGTTGAGGAACTGATTACCTCAATCTCCTTCTCATCCTCACCACTCTTCTTTGTATTGGACTGACGAAGCCACTGTGTGGCGAAACGTTTCCTCAATAAAGATTCCCCAAGTGTTGCACATGTGTCTAATATATCAATTTGTCGATTTTATGAATAATTTATCTACAAGAGAATGTTCCATTAAGTAGAGTCATTCTCATATGAATGATCTAAATGGCTGAGTGGACTTGTTTCTCCTCTCGTCGGCAAGATTTCCAAATTACATTTAATACAGTCAGAAGACTTCACTGAAGAAAATAAGAGGAATCGATCAGCAAAACAAAAGGATGTAAAATCTGTAAATGATTTCTTTATTCTCCAATGTTCCTGATGATTTGAACTTCCTCGTTACCAAAGTGCTTCCACATCAAAATGAATTCCCACTTTAAATACAAAAAATATTACCTTTCACAAAATTATTTGTGAGTACTAATGTTTTTCGTTCAGCAATGAATTTCAAATAAATTTGGCTGCAGTATGGGAAGTCCTCTCTCTCTCTCTCTCTCTCTCTCTCTCTCTCTCTCGCTCTCTCTATACTCTCTAATTTGTAAGTGAAAGAGCTCATCCTATCCAGCATCAAACCACCAGTCATAATGTAGTACAGACATGTCCATGATATCCTCATCATCTGGGATGAAAATTGGGGCTGTTTCTACATATTCTTTCAGAAGCTCAACTAGCTTGGTCTCTGGGTTCAATGGGAAATAATCATCAACCATTCCTTAACGTGCCCGTCACTAAAATCAACGATCAGGTTGAGCTTTTCAGTTTACAGAAAACTCACTCACAGTTATCATTTAACGCAAATTAAAAAGTGCAGTGTTTCAAGCCTCTTCTTACAAGCACAAGCATCTTACCTGTAGTTAATGATAGACCAGATTTTGATAAGGAAAATAAATCCTTGGATTACAATTTTTTAAAACTAGGATATCCTGTTTTTTTTTTAAACTAAGGGAAATTAAAGTCAATACCAGCTATTTCAAAATCCTAACCCCAAAGGACTCAATCTGCTCCAGCAAGTCACAACCCATGATACCCTTCCGGGAAGTCACAACCCATGATACCCTTCCGGGAAGTCACAACCCATGATACCCTTCCGGGAAGTCACAACCCATGATACCCTTCCAGCAAGTCACAATTATATTGTACTCATCCAGCAAGGCCCAGTTAATCGAGTGAACCAAGTGACTAAAAATAATTTTTTATCCGAACAAAATAAGAAATTACTTTTCGAAGAAACACAACCAGCCACACACCAGGAGTTTATCAGATCTCACGTCACGACTGCAATCTGATATACATCGGTCAAACTGGATGGACGTTAACAACTAGGATCATCGAATACGAGAAAGCTAGAAGCTGTACAGAGATGAGAGCGATAAGGAATAGGTAGAGACAAAAGAAAGGGAGGAGCAAGATATGAAAAGAGGGAGGAGGAGATAGAGACGAGATAAAGAGAAATAGGGAGTGGCAAGAGTGTCATAAAAGCACAAATTAGCATTTCGAGTGACTGTATCAAGTGACTTGTGGCCCTGTGATAACCACCACGGTGCTAGGATGACTTACGGCACCTGTGATTGGTTTCACTAAAAGTATGTTTTTTTTTTTTTTCATTTGTTTTAATGAGTGGATCCAAGGAGGGATATTGTAACAAAAAATTCTTGAAAGAAATTGAAGCAAAAAATTTTTTGTTCAGCTTCAGAGAGGATTGTTGCTGCATTCAGTGGCCAGGGACAACCTCATGAAGGAAGACTTCATAAAAAGAATTTCAAAGCTACATAATAGTTTCTCTTTATGAATGGACAGTTTCCAGAGAATGTATCGTGCCCCGTAAGGGAGGTTATTTGATTCTGGTCAGGGGCTCTGAATCTAGGGAATTGGATCTGTGCTCCAATTCCCTGAATTAAGCCTGAATGTCTTCCATCCCCCCCCCCACAGGCGCTGTATAACTCCTAAGGCTTTAGCGCTCCTCTATGATAAATAATAATAATAATAATAATAATAAAGAATATATCGGGGAACATTGTTCAAATCGGTTTTCAAAAGATTGCTTCAAGGCACAGTTCAAGCAACAGTCTCAAGGTAAAAGTCTATGAAACAACTGAAGGTGACGATTCTAGGAAGTACTTGCAGACGGAGTTTCAACGGCGAGGGTTGAGTGGAGGATGGGCTCAAAGGGCGAGGCAGGAGGAGAGTGGAGAGTCCCCTTCACAGCTACCACACCGTCTCTTATTAATCAATCATATTCCACTCTCCAGGGAAATAAAAAAAAAGTATTAAATACCTTTCGCGAGTGATAGCCTGTAGTTAATACGAGAGTACGTCTATCCACGAACTTTATCTTTGCTCCTTGTTACCTGTAGGGTCACCGCCCCAGCGGCCCGGTCCCAGATCAAACCTTCTGGTTCCTGGCCACACGCACCATAGCTACTCGGTGACTCGCGAACTAGATGAATTTATCAAGTTCCCTCTTGATGATAGTCAGGAATTTCATAGTAATTTCCCTGTTACACAATGGGAGCATATTGAAAAAATCTTGGTCCCCCCTTATACATGTTGAGACTTATCACAGAGTACTTATAGCAACCCTGATTTTCACTGGAGGTATTTCAGTGCGCACTTTTTGAAACTAATCCCTCTAGAATATTTCCAAGGGTAAATTTTGATACACCTTGGTCGCCTACATTCCAAGGAGTACCATGTAGGGGATTTCAAGAGTTTCAAGTATTTCAAATGTTTGATTGAATTATGCGAGTAGTGAAAGTTTTCTGGGCGTTTTCCAGTTCTGCATTTTCTCTTGGTTTGAAGAGGGCGCTTAGAACAAAGCAGTATAGAAGCCTAGAGAGAGAATGTCTTGGAAAGAATCCTCATTGGCTCGGCATCTCTTATATTCTCTAGTTATGCAGCCAATCATTTGTCCTTGCCGCTGCGACAATAACGTTGTAATCCCTGAATGTAAGATCCTCCTCTGACATTGTCATCCCCAGGTCTCTTACACTGAACTTCCGCTCTGTTAGTGGTCCTGAGGACTGTCTTCCCCACGACTTTCTCACACACGACACCTCCTAGGTTGGAACGAAAATATTATAGAATTAAGAACTATTAAGAAGCACGCGCGCGCACGCAACCCCCCCCCCCCCCCACACACACACACAAACCTGGCGGGGCCAGGAGCTGAGTATCGACCCCTGCAATCACAATTAGGTGAGTACACACACACACACCTGGCGGGGCCAGGAGCTGAGTATCGACCCCTGCAACCACAATTAGGCGAGTACACACACACACACGCACACACACAAAATGAGGAGAATTAAATCGTATGAGGATCAGGCAGGACTAAAAAAGAGACCTGGACAGGCTGGAAGCCTGGTTCAACAACTGGCTCCTCGAATTTAACCCCGCCAAATGCAAAATCATGAAGATCGGGGAAGGGCAAAGAAGACCGCAGACAGAGTATAGGCTAGGTGGCCAAAGACTGCAAACCTCACTTAAGGAAAAGGATCTTGGGGTGAGTATAATACCGAGCATGAGGCGCACATCAACCAGATAACTGCTGCAGTACATGGGTGCGTTGCAAACCTGAGAATAGCGTTCCGATACCTCAGCAAGGAATCATTCAAGACTGTACACCGTGTACGTCAGGCCCATACTGGGGTATGCAGCACCAGTTTGAAACCCACACCGCACGTCAAGAAATTAGACAAACTGCAAAGGTTTTGAACAAAACTAGTTCCGGAGCTAAGGGGAATGCTGTACGAAGAAAGGTTAAGGAAAATTGCCTGACGACGCTGGAGGACAGGAGGGTTAGGGAGACATGATAACGACATACAAAATACTGCGAGGAATTGACTAGGTGGACAGAGAAGGATGTTCCAGAGATGGGACAGAAACAAGGGTCGCAATTGGAAGTTGAAGACTCGTGAGTCAAAAGGATGTTAGGAAGTATTTCTTTAGTCACAGAGTTGTCAGGAAGTGGAATAGTCTGGCAAGTAGCGATCAGTGAAGAGGCGGGGCCAGGAGCTTTGAATCGACCCCTGTAACCATAAATAGTTGAGTATACGCACACACGCGCGCACCCAAAAACAGGAACTACATACGTAGCCCTTTCTTTTCCATCCGTCGCCCTTTTCTCACAAGAACCACCTGTTCGTCCCCATCCTACCTACTTCCCGTTCCTTCCCCTCGCCTGGGAGCCTAACACCACTTTCACTTATATTCGCGGATACCTACCTTCATTCTTCACCCACCACTCCTCCCCTCATCTCTCCCTCTTTCCTCTCAGTGACTTCTTTCGTATCTCACTACTCGTCCTCATCCCTCTTCACCACCACTCACCACATCCTTCCCCAACACCACTCCCTTCATCCCTCCCCCACTACCGTTTCTCACCCAAACCTTCTCTAATCCCTATCCCTATCTCTCATCCATACCCCACGACCCATTACCTCACCCATTCCCTCTCATACCTTCCGCCCTCCTTCCACTCTCAAGTGAAAAATTACACAATGGAGAGGCGGGAGGGTGGTGGAGCAGTAGAAAAAATACGACGGATTGAGAGATGAAGATAAAGGGAGGAGTACAGAGGATGGTGTAAGACAGGACAGGAAAGGAGCACAGAGAATGGTAGAGAGAATGCAAGAAGATCGCAATTAGGCCGAGAGAACAACATGAAAGGGGGGACACAGAGGATGATACAAGATACACAAATAACCCGCACATAGGAGAAAAGTAGGTTATGGCGACGTTTCGGTCCGTCTTGGACCATTTACAAGTCATACTTACAGAAGAGTTGAGTGAGCCAGTATATATAGGCAAGGACAGGGACGGGAGAAAGACAGGAGGAAAAAGAAAGAGTGGCAGTGGTCACGCTGGTAGAGGAAGTAGCAGGGGAAGTATTTTTTTGCCACGAGAGAAAGAAAGGGGAGCGAAGGAGAGGGCAATAGTAGTAGAAAAGGTAGAAGCAGTAATAGTAGTAAAGGAGTGGTAGTCGTAGTAGTAGTAGAGTGGGGTAAGAAAAGGAGCACTGCAGGAGAGCTAAGGGCCTACAAGGGGCCAAAACAAGGTAAGGTAAAGTCAACATCCCTAAAATATGTAAAGTAAAAGGACACAAGTGCAACTAATGTGACATTTTATTGTGGCAACGTCTCGCTCTCCAGGAACTTTGTCAAGCTGTTGCCACAATAACATGTCACATTAGTTGCACTTGTGTCCTTTTACTTTACATATTGGCGGTAATTCTACCAACATATATACAGTCCCTAAAATACATTAATCCACTTGTGGCTGTATCCGCACAGGGCAAGCAACTGCAATATTACATTTAAGACAGAGTTAACGATAGGCATCTTTGGGTATCTGTATAGTTTAAAGGTTCCACCAACTAGTGACTTAATCAAACGATCCACAATGAAGATTCCCAAGTGTTGCATGTGTCTTATTCACCTACTGGGATGTTTGTACAACATTAACATAAAGATACAGATAATGGTGTCTTGAAGATATCATGATTACTACGAGAGAGAGAGAGAGAGAGAGAGAGAGAGAGAGAGAGAGAGTGTAAGTTACCATTTTGTCCTAGGCACATGTCGATTAGACACTAGACCTGTGTGTGTGTGTGTGTGTGTGTGTGTGTGTGTGTGTGTGTGTGTGTGTGTGTGTGTGTGTGTGTGTGTGTGTGTGTGTGTGTGTGTGTGTGTGTACCATTTTGTCCTAGGCACATGTTGATTAGACACTAGACCTGTGTGTGTGTGTGTACTGACAGTGATGCTGTTATAGGTGACTGTTTAATAAGAAAAATATCACAAGAGCAGCGAGTGAATACACTAACTGTGTAATATACAATCAACGTTCCAGGAGTCAGCCTTTAAACCTAATATTACTTCATACGTTTCATATTTCTTCAACAAGACCGATTTGAATTATGGATATAAATGCAAAAGTTACTTGCATGATACATTTATTTTCAGAAGTAACAATCATATATCTGTTAGGGACAAGGTATTCATTTCAAGATTTACATTTCCTTTCATATTTGAAAATTAAGCTGGACGAGCCGTCCCTGTCACCTAGTCATAACTCTCTGCACAAATACTGTCTACTTTTCGTTCCTAGTAGAATGAAAAGTTCACCAATTGGTCTTGTTCTGCATACTCGTCTCTCTGTCTGTCTGTCTCTCTCTCTCTCTCTCTCTCTCTCTCTACACACCTGTTTGTACTCATTTATTAAAACTCTGAAGTTTGCCTCTACCACTTCTCTGAACATCCTGAGCACTCTGAAGTATTATTTTCTAACATCCCTGTTACTTAACTGTGCTATTAACTTCCAGCTGTGGCATGGTGTGCCAGAGACCCGCCTCCCAAACTGATTCGCCCTGTCCACTCTCTCAATCCCTCTCAGTATTTTGTACGTCGCAATTATATCACCCCCGATTCCTTTATTCTCTAATGCCATCAGGCTCAGTTCCTTGAGCCTCCTTACATAGTTCATACTCCATAGCTCTAGAAAAAGTCCCGTTGCAAACCTTTGTACTTCTAGCGCCTTGGCATGTATAATCAGACACAGGTTCCATATTGGTGCTGCATATTTCAGGACTGGATTGACATATGTACTTGGTACACTCGAAGTCATAACGATACCGTTCAACCTAGTTTTACCCTTGGTTATACCCCTGCCTATGATCACAGGCTTCTGGGGATCACTTCTCAAGTGAATATTCGATACAAAACGAAGCCGTAGCGATAACTCTTACCTTCAGCATTCGACTGCAGAAATAACTGGCTTCCATTCTGTAAATTAATTACTTGACGTACTGCTTGTAATCAAACACGTGTTCCCTAATTTTAATAATGTTCTGAACTCAGGCTAGACACAGATGAAATCAAATATTTTAATACGGAGTCAGGGGAATATTTAGTGAGGATTACTAATGTAAGGGAATTAGTGACCTGCTGGCTTATTACTGCAACTTACCTAGTTACCTGCTAGGTTACTAAAGCTATAACCTACTTAGTTACCTGTTGGGTTACTGTCATAACCTGCCTAGTTACCTGTTAGGTTCTACTATAACTGCCGAGTTACCTGCTAGCTACTAGTATAACCTGCCTAGTTACCTGCTAGTTACTAGTATAGCCTGCCTAGTTACCTGCTAGTTACTAGTATAACCTGCCTAGTTACCTGCTAGTTACTGGTATAACCTGCCTAGTTACCTTCTAGGTTACTATAACATGCCTAGTTACCTGCTAGTTACTATAACCTGCCTAGTTACCTGCTAGTTACTAGTATAACCTGAGTAGTTACTTGCTAGGTTACAACTATAACCTGCCTAGTTACCTAAGTTACTACTGTAACCTGCCTAGTTGCAAGTTAGCTTACTATTATGACATGCCTAGTTACCTGCTAGATACTAGTATAACCTGCCTAGTTACCTGGTAGATACTAGTATAACCTGTCTAGTTACCTGGTAGTTACTACTATAGCCTGCCCAATTACCTGCTAGGCTACTAATAAAACCTGCCTAGTCACTAATGTAGCCTGCCTAGTTACCTGCTAGGTTACTACTATAACCTGCCTATTTGCTACTGTAGCCTACCTAGTTATCTGTTTGCTTACTACTTTAACCTGCCTAATTACCTGCTAGGTTTTGCTATAACTTAGGTACTTGCTAGGATATTACAAAAGCCTGCGTCAATGTCTGCTAGGTTACTGGTGACACTTGCTTGCCTGCTGGAACAGTGGTACAATTCTAACTTTGTGTTGCATAACAAGTAAACAAAATCATCTGAAATGTTCTTGTAGCTATAGAACAAGGATGTTTAACATTAAGAAAGTCGATCCAAAGTAGTTAAAGAAATACTGAATTAACACACATTCTTCAACGCAATATTTGTATCGCAAATAAGCAGAAAGCGACTAGCGATAGTTCACACCAAGGAGGCAGTAGTTCACACCAAGGAGGCAGTAGTTCACACCAAGGAGGCAGTAGTTCACACCAAGGAGGCAGTAGTTCACACCAAGGAGGCAGTAGTTCACACCAAGGAGGCAGTAGTTCATACCAAGGAGGCAGTAGTTCATACCAAGGAGGCAGTAGTTCATACCAAGGAGGCAGTAGTTCATACCAAGGAGGCAGTAGTTCATACCAAGGAGGCAGTAGTTCACACCAAGGAGGCAGTAGTTCACACCAAGGAGGCAGTAGTTCACACCAAGGAGGCAGTAGTTCATACCAAGGAGGCAGTAGTTCATACCAAGGAGGCAGTAGTTCACACCAAGGAGGCAGTAGTTCACACCAAGGAGGCAGTAGTTCACACCAAGGAGGCAGTAGTTCATACCAAGGAGGCAGTAGTTCATACCAAGGAGGCAGTAGTTCATACCAAGGAGGCAGTAGTTCACACCAAGGAGGCAGTAGTTCACACCAAGGAGGCAGTAGTCCACACCAAGGGGGCAGTAGTTCACACCAAGGAGGCAGTAGTTCACACCAAGGAGGCAGTAGTTCACACCAAGGAGGCAGTAGTTCACACCAAGGAGGCAGTAGTTCACACCAAGGAGGCAGTAGTTCACACCAAGGAGGCAGTAGTTCATACCAAGGAGGCAGTAGTTCACACCAAGGAGGCAGTAGTTCACACCAAGGAGGCAGTAGTTCATACCAAGGAGGCAGTAGTTCATACCAAGGAGGCAGTAGTTCACACCAAGGAGGCAGTAGTTCACACCAAGGAGGCAGTAGTTCATACCAAGGAGGCAGTAGTTCATACCAAGGAGGCAGTAGTTCACACCAAGGAGGCAGTAGTTCACACCAAGGAGGCAGTAGTTCACACCAAGGAGGCAGTAGTTCACACCAAGGAGGCAGTAGTTCATACCAAGGAGGCAGTAGTTCACACCAAGGAGGCAGTAGTTCACACCAAGGAGGCAGTAGTTCATACCAAGGAGGCAGTAGTTCATACCAAGGAGGCAGTAGTTCACACCAAGGAGGCAGTAGTTCACACCAAGGAGGCAGTAGTTCATACCAAGGAGGCAGTAGTTCATACCAAGGAGGCAGTAGTTCACACCAAGGAGGCAGTAGTTCACACCAAGGAGGCAGTAGTTCACACCAAGGAGGCAGTAGTTCATACCAAGGAGGCAGTAGTTCATACCAAGGAGGCAGTAGTTCACACCAAGGAGGCAGTAGTTCACACCAAGGAGGCAGTAGTTCACACCAAGGAGGCAGTAGTTCATACCAAGGAGGCAGTAGTTCATACCAAGGAGGCAGTAGTTCACACCAAGAAGGCAGTAGTTCACACCAAGGAGGCAGTAGTTCACACCAAGGAGGCAGTAGTTCACACCAAGGAGGCAGTAGTTCACACCAAGGAGGCAGTAGTTCACACCAAGGAGGCAGTAGTTCACACCAAGGAGGCAGTAGTTCACACCAAGGAGGCAGTAGTCCACACCAAGGAGGCAGTAGTTCACACCAAGGAGGCAGTAGTCCACACCAAGGAGGCAGTAGTTCACACCAAGGAGGCAGTAGTTCACACCAAGGAGGCAGCAGTCCACACCAAGGAGGCAGTAGAGACCACACCAAGGAGGCAGTAGAGACCACACCAAGGAGGCAGTAGAGACCACACCAAGGACGCAGTAGAGACCACACCAAGGAGGCAGTAGAGACCACACCAATGAGGCAGTAGAGGCCACACAAAGGACGCAGTAGAGACCACACCAAGGAGGCAGTAGAGACCAAACCAATGACGCAGTAGAGACCACATCAAGGAGGCAGTAGAGACCACACCAAGGACGCAGAGACCATACCAAGGAGGCAGTAGAGACCACACCAAGGAGGCAGTAGAGATCACACCAAGGAGGCAGTAGAGACCACATCAAGGAGGCAGTAGAGATCACACCAAGGAGGCAGTAGAGACCACACCAAGGAGGCAGTAGAGACCACACCAAGGAGGCAGTAGAGATCACACCAAGGAGGCAGTAGAGACCACACCAAGGAGGCAGTAGAGACCACATCAAGGACGCAGTAGAGACTACATCAAGGAGCAAGTAGAGACTACACCAAGGACGCAGTACAGACCAAACGGTCTTTGGATTTCAGGTTAAATCAGTCCTTCAAAGAAGGACAGCATCCTGCAAGCCACCTTCAACCTATAACACAAGCATCCTGCAAGCCAACTTCAACCCACAACACCAGCATCCTGGAAGCCACGTTCAACCCACAACACCAGCATCCTGCAAGCCACCTTCAACCCACAACACCAACATCCTGCAAGCCACGTTCAACCCACAACACCAGCATCCTGCAAGCCACCTTCAACCTATAACAACAGATCCTGCAAAGCACCTTCAACCCACAACACCAGCATCCTGCAAGCCACCTTCAACCCACAACACCAACATCCTGCAAGCCACGTTCAACCCACAACACCAGCATCCTGCAAGCCACCTTCAACCCATAACACTAGCATCCTGCAAACCACCTTCAACCCACAACACTAGCATCCTGCAAGCCACCTTCAACCCACAACACCAACATCCTGCAAGCCACCTTCAATCCGTAGCACTTTCATCCTGCAAGCCACCTTCAACCCACAACACCAGCATCCTGCAAGCCACCTTCAACCCACAACACCAGCATCCTGCAAGCCACCTTCAACCCGCAACACCAACATCCTGCAAGCCACCTTCAACCCACAACACCAGCATCCTGCAAGCCACCTTCAACCCACAACACCAACATCCTGCAAGCCTCCTTCAACCCATAACACTACAACACCGGCAAATCTCCACAGCTTCACATCAAGACCGCAGTGTTACCAGACAATCTCCACAGCTTCACATCAAGACCGCAGTGTTACTAAACAAGGCAGAATTCATCTCCGACGCCTGAAATATCGACAATGCAAAGCTCTCTAATGGTATAATTAATTTCGGCTGGAACAACCTGACACTTCGAATCAGCGGCAATTCCATCACCATTATTTTCCTAACTCTCAGTTTGACTGGACAAATTGTCAAGCAGGAACACTAACGCTGGGACATATGTATTTCGCATTGTCAATTTGTCCGCACGCGACAGGGCAGCTTTCCTGCCTGAGTGGCTGTGATAGCAACAGAAGAAGAAGGTGATGGGGAAAGGGGGATTGCGAAGATGACCCGTCGTTACTCCTAACAGATGACAATACAGGCGTTACTTGGTCAGAAATGGGGGGGAGGGGAGAGAGAGAGAGAGAGAGAGAGAGAGAGAGAGAGAGAGAGAGAGAGAGAGAGAGAGAGAGAGAGAGAGAGAGAGAGAGAGAGAGAGAGAGAGAGAGAGAGTGAAAGCGTTTCTTGCTATAGTATTCACCTGGGAATTTATTCCCCAGACATTCTGTGACGGGAGCCACTCAGGTGACGTTGAAAGGTTCCCATCAGATATGGAGCGATGGCTCCAAGTGTGTGAGGGATGGATGGTTCCTAGTCAGAGAGGGGATGGCTCCTAGTCAGAGAGGGGATGGCTCCTAGTCAGACAGGGAGGGGGGAGGGTTGGCTCCTTGTCACACATGGGGGAGGGGTTGGCTCCAAATCAGAGAGGATGGTGGCTCCTGGTCAGAGGTGGGATGGTTCCTTGTTAGCGAGGGAGGGACTCTCCAACACACGTTAAAGGAAATTCTGTGACATCAGTTAAGAGGAGTCTGCCAGTGGTTCATGTGTAACTGCTTCCCCACACGTGCTCACAAGGCTCTTTTCTGACCTTTTTGCACTTAATTGGCCCTCTTCTGGCCCTCCTGCACTCTCATGGACCTCTCCTGGCCCTCCTGCACTCACATGGCCCTCTCTTAGTCCCACCCCATGTGATGTAGTCCAGCTGGGCTTGTGAGGTCTCTGGGGAGACCTAATTTAACCAATTATATGGTCACACCTTGCCTTGGCAAACGTCTGTCAGCCACGCCCACGTCTGAGGTCTTTTGTTTTTGACGGCGTCAGACCTAGGCGTCAGGTCGTACACGTGGTTGTGGGGTGTGCTTGGACCACCATATAAACCCAAGGAACAGCTGAGCAGAGGAGATTCGAGCGGAGCTCTGGCCTGTGAGCAGAGCTGAGCTGGAGAGTCTCGGGAGGAGAGACTGTTGGAGACATTGGGCAGAGTACTGGCTTGGAGCAGTACTCGTGCTGTGCAGGTCTTGGGACCTGTGGCTTAGTTCCTGTAGTGAACTGTCCTCTGTACTATATTGTAAGTTATATTCATTTTCGTCAAGTTGATTGTGTTCCCTGTCTCACTGCTTATGTGTACCACCCCATTTATCTAAACCCCAATGATGTACTCCTGTTCCCAAATATATTATTGTACAAGGACTTAATAATAAACTGTGTTTGAGTAGAATAGTAATATTCACTGTCCCCGTTATTCATTCTTATTTCCATTTATTTATGTTTAGTTAAAGTAGCGAGAGGGTGAGTAGTGTGGCGGGTAGAGTAATGAGAGGTGAAGGTGTAGTCACCAGTGACCTCACATTACCTACCAACCTCCACACTCGTCCCTCCTACTGCCTCGCCTGTCCCCTACCTACTGACTCCCTCCTCTTACCCTCTTATTCCCCTAATCATTACCCCCCTACATGACACCCACTCACATAACCCCGCCCTCACTTATACGGCCCGGCCCCACTCACATGGCCCTGCCCTTCACATGGTGCGGTTCCACTCACATGGCCCTGCCCTTCACATAGTCCGGTTCCACTCACATGGCCCTGCCCTTCACATAGTCCGGTTCCACTCACATGGCCCTGCCCTTCACATAGTCCGGTTCCACTCACATGGCCCTGCCCTTCACATGGTGTGGTTCCACTCACATGGCCCTGCCCTTCACATGGTGCGGTTCCACTCACATGGCCCTGCCCTTCACATAGTCCGGTTCCACTCACATGGCCCTGCCCTTCACATAGTCCGGTTCCCACTCATGGCCCTGCCCTTCACATCGTCCGGTTCCACTCACATGGCCCTGCCCTTCACATGGTGCGGTTCCACTCACATGGCCCTGCCCTTCACATAGTCCGGTTCCACTCACATGGCCCTGCCCTTCACATGGTGCGGTTCCACTCACATGGCCCTGCCCTTCACATGGTGCGGTTCCACTCACATGGCCCTGCCCTTCACATGGTGCGGTTCCACTCACATGGCCCTGCCCTTCACATGGTGCGGTTCCACTCACATGGCCCTGCCCTTCACATGGTGCGGTTCCACTCACATGGCCCTGCCCTTCACGTAGTCCGGTTCCACTCACATGGCCCTGCCCTTCACGTAGTGCGGTTCCACTCACATGGCCCTGCCCTTCACGTAGTCCGGTTCCACTCACATGGCCCTGCCCTTCACGTAGTCCGGTTCCACTCACATGGTCCTGCC
>NC_091324.1:7651379-7688879 GCF_038502225.1 Cherax quadricarinatus
GTTCCTCAATTTTCCTACTTCAGTACAGAGGATGTTTAAAAAAAAACCCAGTGAAACTAGGAAATAAAACCTGGGCGCTTTCATGTGCTTAGACACACATCTTCCGAGGAATGAAGATGTGTGTAAGCACATGAAAGCGCTCAGGTCTTATTTCGTGTGTTCACTGTGGTATTTTTTTCCATATCTGCAAATCACGCGTTTTATTGTGATTTCTTACAAAGAGGACTTTTTTTATTGAATTTTACAGGAAGGAGAGGAGGGGGGAGGAGACAAGGACCAACGGCGATAGATAACAAAAAGATTAGGTAATGAAAGATTGGATATCAGATTGGAGGGAGAGAGTATGGAGGAGGTGAATGTATTCAGATATTTGGGAGTGGACGTGTCAGCAGATGGGTCTATGAAAGATGAGGTAAATCATTCATTGACCCAAAATAGGTAAAGAACCACTGGAACCATTGTTACCAATGGAATTATTGAAACCATAGGTACCAATAAAATCACAAACCATCGTACCAATGGAATCACTGAAACCATTGTACCAATGGAATGAATGAAACCATTGTACCAATGGAATCACTGAAACCATTGTACCAATGGAATCACTGAAACCATTGTACCATTGGAATCACTGAAACCATTGTACCATTGGAATCACTGAAACCATTGGTACCAATGGTTTCAGTGGAACCACTGAAACCTCTAGTACCAATGGGACCACTGGTACCGATGGAACCACTGAAACCACTGGTACCAATAAAACCACTTGTAAGAACCATCTGGCTCTGGTGTTGCCCATGACTTCACCCAGAGCACCTGCATTAATTAATTCATTTCCTGGCAAACTTCCTTGGCATTCCTAGTGATCTTTCTTTCCTGCACCTTCCTGAGTGTATGCGCGAGTGCATGAGTGCGGGCGTGCGCGCACATACAAGTAGCTTCTTAATGTCAAGAGAGAGTGAGGGAGAGAGCGCTCGTTAGTGTGAAGATAAAAGAAATTTGAACCTTCAATCAGAAGTGAAAAAGATTGTGACGAACCAAAAGGTTTATGAAAGAGTCGGAGAGGAACTGCTTCCCCCCCCCCCAGTGGGGGCTTCCTGCCCAAGTGGGCCACAGAGTAGGGGTTCCCTGTCCTCAGTGAGCTACAGAGTAGGGGTTCCCTGCCCCCACAGAGCAAGTGGGTGGTTTCTTCTTACCCCAGTGGGAGGGAGGGAATGTGAGAGGGAAGGAGGGAGGGAGAGAGGGGGGAAGGGAGAACAGAGAACAGAGCAAGACGTCTCATCTCTCGCCTGGACCCATCCTGGATAGATCTGTCATTTCAGCAGAGCCTTCAACATAGGAGGGCTGTGGGTGGCCTTACTGTTATGTACAAGGCCAATATTGTCAAAGTACCACACTTGGATCCACTTCGAGGACAGCGTGAAACAAGCTTTTATGCCACAAAATGGGCAGAAAGCAGCAACTTCACTCTGGCTGTACCCTTCTCCAGAACATCACTCCATCTGAGATCATATATACCCAGGATGACTCGAGTATGGAACACATTCGTACAGCATTATGATGTCAACGAGATAAAGTCAGTTGATCAAATGAAAATGCTGGCCAACTGATGGCTCCAACTTCATCCAGTTCCCTACTTGTATGTCTCATAACAATAAAAATGCTTTCAAATGAGCTGATGTAGGTAACAGCTCTTAGCTTGCCAATAAAGTTAGGAATCCTTAACCTGTAAATAGATTGTCAATAAAGCTAGGGATCCTTAACCTTGTCAAACCCTGAGTAAAAAAAAAAAAAAAGAGAGAGAGAGAGAGAGAGAGAGAGAGAGAGAGAGAGAGAGAGAGAGAGAGAGAGAGAGAGAGAGAGAGAGAGAGAGAGAGAGAGAGAGAGAGAGAGAGAGAGAGAGAGAGAGAGAGAGAGACTTAGTGTGTGTAAAGGGCCGTAAGATTCATCTAATGTGTTTCCTCCGGGAGGTCTGAGCACCACACATCCATGGTGAACCAAGTGCTTGCCACACCACCACCACTATCACAAGCACCATAGTAATAACACAACCACCATCACCATCAGTCACCAACATCACTACTTCTGCCACCACCAGAACCGCTACCACCATCACATACCACTATCACAAGAACCACAATATCACATAACCATCATCACCACCCTAGTTACAACTTAGTGATTTTTCAGTTATACGATGATTCAGTAATTACACCTCATAATTTTTTTTTATCATACACACTTTTGGTAATGATTCACCCATAGATGAGCTCCCTTGCTAGGTTCTAGTCATCATCATATAATCATTCGTTTTATTTACAACAATTCATTAATCATACTTTATATCTCACTCAGCATACTTTAATCTCAATCATATATTTTCAAGAATGTTTTAGTAAAGGTCAAACCTCCTGCATATTTTTGGAGAGAAAAAAAGGAGTCTTGAAGTCAAGATTGACGATGGTGGTGGTGAGGATGGTGGTAGTGGTGAGGATGGTGGTAGTGGTGAGGATGGTGGTAGTGGTGAGGATGGTGGTGGTGAGGATGGTGGTAGTGGTGAGGATGGTGGTGGTGAGGATGGTGGTGGTGAGGATAGTGGTGGTGAGGATAGTGGTGGTGAGGATGGTGGTGGTGAGGATGGTGGTGGTGAGGATGGTGGTGGTAAAGGTGGTGTTTGTAAAGGTGGTGGTGGTGGTGGTAAGGAAGGTGGTGGTGAAGATGGTGATGGTTGCAGTGGTGGTTATGGTTGCAGTGGTGGTGATGGTGATAGTGGTGGGAGCTTATGGTATTGTTGATGGTTAGTAGTCGGCTGGGTGGTGACTGTTGGTATGCCTGCCATGTATACATACGTTGAGGTTGGGTGACCTCCCAGACTACCTCCAGTTTTATACCACTGAGTTTAGAGCGAGAGAGAGTGTGTATAGGGAAGGAGACACTGAAAGAGGGGGAGATATAGGGAAAGATTGCGAGAGTAAATCAGAACTGCTGGTTAGGAAAGAGGTGGAGAAAGGGAGGGAGGGCTGGAGAGAAGTGGAGGTGGAGGGGTGGAGGCAGCACTTGCAAAGAGGCTCATCAGAGGACCCGAGGAACCTCTGGTATGATGAGGCCAAATTGGAAGCTTAACGAGAAGACCGCAGCGAGGTGCTTCATAACCCAGCGCTCCCCGCCAGCCCCTTGACGTGCATGTTAATGGAATTACCACGCTCTTTGAGGACGGGGACATAATCAGACGAGTAATTCTCAGAGTCGCTCCCTACAGTATCTACCCGGGACGGAGGGCAATTACTTTTCGTAATAAAAAAAATAATTTTAAATCAGGACTTGATAAAACTCTACCCAGAACGACACAGATATTCACAAATAACCCGCATTTAGCAGAGAAAACGTATGACGATATTTCGATGCCTCTTATAACATTGTCACGTCACAACTGAGCGGGTGAAAGCAAACCAAAAGATAGGACAGAAGAAAGAGGGCGGCGGCAGCAACACTAGCTGCAGTACACAAAATATTTTTCTAACACAACTGTCAGCATCTTGCAAGCTAAAGGTCAACATTATCTGACGTATGTGAAATGCTTTAGCTCCATTGGTGAAGGCACAGAACTGATGCTCAATTTGAACACACACACACACACACACACACACACACACACACACACACACACACACACACACACACAATTACCAAAATTTTTGATCAAAGTTATCTAAAGTGATTTTGAAAGATTAATGTAAACTAAATCTTAATATTTTGACTGTGTAAGTATCGAGAAGTTCCCAATGAGACCATTTCACAATCCTACTTAGCTACACACTTCTACTTACCTACATACTGATGCAGAAAGTCATTAAAATTATAGAACTTAATCCTGCTAATGGATCATACCATGAACGAGACAAGAGGAAGGATGAGCATGACTCCAGTGGCCAACTGGGGAATGAGATCATTCCCGTGGAGTGAGAGTGGAAGGATGAGCAAGACAGCAGCAAGTGCTCAGCAGGAGCAAGTTGCTGCAATATATTACCAAGGTTCATATTGGTCTCGCTTCCTGTCACTGCCACACCAAGCAATAAACTATGTGCTAAACCAAGCAATAAACCATGTGCTAAACCAAGCAATAAACCATGTGCTAAACCAAACAATAAACCCTGTGCTAAACCAAGCAATAAACCGTGCGCTAAACCTAGCAATAAACCCTGTGCTAAACCTAGCAATAAACCATGTGCTAAACCTGGCAATAAACCATGTGCTAAACCTGGCAATAAACCATGTGCTAAACCTAGCAATAAACCATGTGCTAAACCTAGCAATAAACCATGTGCTAAACCTAGCAATAAACCATGTGCTAAACCTGGCAATAAACCATGTGCTAAACCTAGCAATAAACCATGTGCTAAACCTAGCAATAAACCATGTGCTAAACCTAGCAATAAACCATGAGCTAAACCTAGCAATAAACCATGTGCCACACCAAACAATAAATTATGTGGTACATCAGTGTACCATGACACCTATCAGTATACCAGATGTAGATTATATTTAGATTTTACCACTTAAGTGGCTAGTTTATTGTGCAGCCCATATCCATCCTGTGAATGGTAGCGCAAGAGCATATGGATACACAAAAGGCCTAGGAACTAGGCCCCAAAAGGGTTAAGAGGGGTATATCTGGATTTATATCTGCAGTTCACTTATCTGTTACAAACAAATTTAGTAAATTTGCTTAATATACCTAATATCTTATTTTCATTAATAAGATATCTTGACATGTTACATAGGTTATTATCTCTTTATTCCTCAATAAGTGGATGTTATGCAGGGTTCTGCATGACACTGTCATGTATATACAGTAGAGAAGGGTGCCATAAGAGTATGAATGTTATAATTGCAAAGCTTAATTTTATAATTCATAATGTGCATTTGGGGGTACTCTAAAGTACTTTAAATTGTAAATGTAAGGAAATCATGCCAGGGATTTATTTTCCAACTGTGTTTTGGTTAGCGGATAAGCGTGGCTTGGGGCAGTTACGTGTGGTCAGCATGGCATGGAGGCTGGCGTCGGAGACACCGTGTATTTAAGCTAAGTTTTGTAGTTGTGTCCTCCTGTTTAACTAACTCAAGCCATAGGCTCTTCTATGGTTTACCTGTATGCTCACCTAGGCTCTGACTTGGTCAGGGTGCTGTGGGATGAGTCAGGAAATAAGAAATGGGGTTGGTATTGTAGTAGTGAAAGCCTGGCGTTGCTAGGTTAAGTGTTCATGTTTTCCGGGACTCTCCAGCCGCCCGCTTCTTGTGCACCGTTATTTGGGCGTTTAGGATAGGTGATATATGAAGGGGTTTTCTAGAGTGTGTATATAGTGTTATGACGAATAAATATATATGTTTTCCTAACTAGGATTTTTGCCTAACCTTCTGTTAACCAGCCCATTAAAGTAACAAATGTTGGCTTAGCGATTTCTGTTTTGACTGAGATGTGTGTAACTTTTACCTTTGCCCTTAGACAAGGGTCTAGATCCCAGGTAATCCCATTTTCTGCGTAACAGTGGACAATAAAGTACATAGTGTTCAAGCTAGTGATCATAGGGCTGGCCACATACTTTGCTTTTGGTTTGATCATCTGCGTGTCTCCCAAACTCCCAGAAGTACTTATAACCAAACCTAAATGTAGCCATTACAACACCAGTCAGTCTGTTCACATTGCAAGTTGCTCCATAAACGTACTTATCTATGTTCGTGTTATCGTAGTGTTCTACAGATCTACCCAGGCTTCTAATTGTATTCGTATAACATTCAATTGCATTATTTAATTCTCTCCTAATATTATTCCTAATGCTAGACACACAAAAAACAAAGTTATATTCTACATTATTCTTCAGGGTAATTTTCTTGGCTAACGTATCAACTTTATCATGAAGGAGTAATCCAATGTGTGATAGAATCCATAACAATTATACATTAATTGTTACGGATTTTTGAGTATCTATACCTGGATTCTCCAATGGGCATGTTAAAGTCATTATGAGAGTCAAGAGCCTTCAGTGATGACACAGAATATGTAATGATGATCAAGTCAAGCTCAGTATAATAAGTTGGCTTAAGAGCCATTAGGATGGCAAACAAATCAGTTTGCAGTGAAGACGCCCAGTTAATTCTTATGCTTAACCCAGGAAAGTTCCTATCGTTCTTAACTAGGGAGGTGGCAACAAGAGCAGATGCAGCCCTGCCAGTAGACTCTTCCTTAGATCCATCAGTGTATATAACTTGTGATAGCTTATTACTACAAGCTAGGCGAGAAATTCCTTGAGCACTTGCTTGTAAAAGAGATTTAAGGACGGGATTACCTGTGACGAGATTCTTGTAAGGTGCTTGAAGGTATGTGACATTAAATGAACACATCTTTGAGTATAGAAGAGATCATGAAAATTAATAGTCACACCACACAATACAACTAGCAACGCAGAATACAACTAGCAACACACAATATAGCTAGCAACACACAATACAGCTAGCAATACACAATATAACTAGCAACGCACAATACAGCTAGCAACACAATACAACTAGTAAAGCACAATATAACTAGCAACACACAATACAGCTAGCAAAGCGCAATACAACTAGTAACACACAATACAATTAGCAACGCACAATACAACTAGCAACACAATACAACTAGCAACGCACAATACAGCTAGAAATACACAATACAACTAGCAACGCACAATACAACTAGCAACGCACAATACAGCTAGCAACACAATACAACTAGCAAAATACAATACAGCTAGCAACACAATACAGTTAGCAACACACAATACAGCTAGCAATACACAATACAACTAGCAACGAACAATACAACTAGCAACACCCAATACAACTAGCAACACCCAATACAACTAGCAACACCCAATACAGCTAGCAACACACAATACAGCTAGCAACACACAATACAGCGAGCAATACAATACAGCTAGCAACACACGATACAACTAGCAGCAAACAATATCTCAAACACATGCAGTGGTACACCATTTGCACTCAGGTACAGTGCCACATATATCTAGACATCACGGCTCAATAAGAAATTTACAGTCACAGAATATACGATGGCATAAGAACTATAGTGCCAAAATTAACAAAGCCACTAGGAATATACACTATCACAGGGAATATACAGTGCCACAAGGAATATACAGTGCCACAAGGAATATACAGTGCCACAAGGAATATACAGTGCCACAAGGAATATATAGTGCCACAAGGAATATAGTGCCACAGGGAATGTACAGTGCCACAATAAATATACAGTACCACAAGGAATATACAGTGCCACAACACGCAATAAACGTCCATAATAAATTTAGGAACGTTATAGCAGAAATGGGGAAGAGAAGGTTAAGAGAAGAAGATGAGAGAGAAAGAGAACAGAGGGAGCGGAGATGAAATCAAGAGAACAGATGAGAAGGGAACAGAGAAAAGTGCGGAGAGAAGAAGATGAGATTAAAGAAAGGAGGAGTAAAGAGCACAAAAGGGAAAAGCAAATGAGAGGAGTGGAGTAGAAAATAACGGGGTAGGGAGAAGGGGACTAAGTAGGTGAAGGAAAGAGAAGGGAATAAAGAGGTGAAGGAAAGAGGGGAGGAAAAGAAGGGAATGTAGAAGAGAGAAGTGGAGTAAAGAGCAGAGCAAAGAATTGCAGAAAGATTAGAAGCGAAGGAGATAAGATTGGAGAAGAAAAGAACAAATAAGAAAAGTGAAGGGGAGAAGAGTAGAGGAGAGAAAAACAAGGGAAAGAGAAGCAGAGGAGAACTGAGCAGAAAATAGTGGAGCGCAGCGGAGAGTGGAGGGCAGAGTGGATTGGAGAGTGGAGGGGAGGAAAGTGGAGGGGAGGAGAATAGAGGGGAGGAGAATAGAGGGGAGGAGAATAGAGGGGAGGAGAATAGAGGGGAGGAGAATAGAGGGGATGAGAATAGAGGGGAGGAGAATAGAGGGGAGAAGAATAGAGGGGAGAAGAATAGAGGGGAGTGGAACGGAGGAGCAGAGGAGAGAAAAAATGAGAGAAGAGCGGAGAAAAGGCAGAGAAAGAGAAGAAAGCAACCAAGTTAGAGGAACCTTGGGTGTCAAACATGTTAGACCCAGCAGGCAGCAGACATGTTAGGACCAGCAGGTAGCAGACACATGCTAGGATCAGCAGCCAGCAGACACATGTTAGGACAAGTAGGCAGCAGAGATGTTAAGACCAACAGCAATGTTAGGATCAGCAGGCAGGAAACACATGGTAGGATCAACAGGCAGCAGACATATGTTAAGAACAGTAGGTGGCAGACACATACCAGGACCAGCAGGCAGTAGACACATATTAGGACCAGAAGGTAGTAGACACATTAGGACCAGCAAGCAGTAGACATGTTAGGACCAGCAGCAACAGCAGACACATGTTAGGATAAGCAGCAGACACGTGCTAGGACCAGGAGGCAGCAGACCCATGTCAGGAGCAGCAGGCAGCAGACACATGCTAGGACCAGCAGGCAGCAGACATATGCTAGGACCAGCAGACAGCAGACATACGTCAGGAGCAGCAGGCACATGCTAGGACCAGCAGGCAGCAGACATGCTATTACCAGCAGGCAGCAGACACATGTAAGGACCAGCAGGCAGCACACACATGTAAGGACCAGCAGGCAGCAGACACATGCTACTACCAGCAGGCAGCAGGCACATGCTAGGACCACCAGGTATCAGACACATGCTAGGATCAGCAGGCAGCAGGCACATGCTAGGACCAGCAGGTATCAGACACATGCTAAGACCAGCAGACAGCAGACACATGCTACTACCAGCAGGCAGCAGATACATGTATGGACCAGCAGGCAACAGATACATGTTAGGACCACCAGCCAGCAGACATGCTAGTGCCAGCAGGCAGCAGTTTTTTTTTTCACTTCAGAAATCAAACTGTGTGAAGAACACACTGAAAGATAAACAAACTACATGTACGATACATGTGGGAGAGTACAATAGTGTATTTGTACTCTCCAATATACGACTGCGGTGGTTTTGTTTCCCTGGAAGTAAATATGTATGTGTGCGTGTACTCGCCTAGTTGAGGTTGCAGGGGTCGAGTCCAAGCTCCTGGCAACGCCTCTTCACTGGTCGCTACTAAGTCACTCCCTGTACCGTGAGCTTTATCATACCTCTGCTTAAAGCTATGTATGGATCCTGCCTCCACTACTTCGCTTCCCAAACTATTCCACTTCCTGACTACTCTGTGGATGAAGAAATACTTCCTAACATCCCTGTGATTCATCTGTGTCTTCAACTTCCAACTGTGTCCAATCTCTGGAATATCCTGTCTTTGTCCACCTTGTCAATTCCTCTCAGTATATTGTATGTCGTTATCATGTCCCCCATCTCTCCTGTCCTCCAGTGTCGTCAGGTCGATTTCCCTTAACCTGTGTGTGTGTGTGTGTGTAGGTGTGTGTAGGTGTGTGTGTAGGTGTGTGTGTAGGTGTGTGTGTAGGTGTGTGTGTAGGTGTGTGTGTAGGTGTGTGTGTAGGTGTGTGTGTGTAGGTGTGTGTGTGTAGGTGTGTGTGTGTAGGTGTGTGTGTGTAGGTGTGTGTGTAGGTGTGTGTGTAGGTGTGTGTGTGTAGGTGTGTGTGTAGGTGTGTGTGTGTAGGTGTGTGTGTGTAGGTGTGTGTGTGTAGGTGTGTGTGTGTAGGTGTGTGTGTGTAGGTGTGTGTGTGTGTAGGTGTGTGTGTGTGTGTGTAGGTGTAGGTGTGTGTGTGTGTGTGTGTAGGTGTAGGTGTGTATGTGTGTGTGTGTAGGTGTGTGTGTGTGTGTGTGTAGGTGTGTGGTGTGTGTGTGTGTGTGTGTGTGTGTGTAGGTGTGTGTGTAGGTGTGTGTGTGTAGGTGTGTGTGTGTAGGTGTGTGTGTAGGTGTGTGTGTGTAGGTGTGTGTGTGTAGGTGTGTGTGTGTAGGTGTGTGTGTGTAGGTGTGTGTGTGTAGGTGTGTGTGTGTAGGTGTGTGTGTGTAGGTGTGTGTGTGTAGGTGTGTGTGTGTAGGTGTGTGTGTGTAGGTGTGTGTGTGTGTGCGCGGGTGTGTGTGCGCGGGTGTGTGTGTGTGCGGGTGTGTGTGTGCGGGTGTGTGTGTGTGTGTGTGTGTGTTACTCACCTAGTTGTTACTCACCTAGTTGAGGTTGCGGGGGTCGAGTCCGAGCTCCTGGCCCCGCCTCTTCACTGATCGCTACTAGGTCACTCTCCCTGAGCCGTGAGCTTTATCATACCTCTGCTTAAAGCTATGTATGGATCCTGCCTCCACTACATCGCTTCCAAAACATATCAAGGGTGGGGTTAGAACCCGCGATCAGAGAGTCTCAAAAATCCAAACCAACGCGTTAGCCACTGAGCCATCGTTAGTGTGTGTGTGTGTGTGTGTGTGTGTGGGTGGGTGTGTGGGTGTGTGGGTGTGTGTGGGTGGGTGTGGGTGGGTGGGTGTGGTGTGGGTGGGTGGGTGTGGGTGGGTGGGTGTGGTGTGGGTGGGTGGGTGTGGGTGGGTGGGTGTGTGTGGGTGGGTGTGGGTGGGTGGGTGTGGGTGGGTGTGGGTGGGTGGGTGGGTGTGTGGGTGGGGGTGGGTGCGTGGGGGTGGGTGTGTGTGGGTGGGTGTGTGTGTGGGTGTGGGTGTGGGTGTGGGGGTGGGTGCGTGTGTGGGTGTGTGGGTGTGTGGGTGTGTGGGTGTGTGGGTGTGTGGGTGTGTGTGGGTGGGTGTGTGTGGGTGGGTGTGTGTGGGTGGGTGGGTGTGTGTGGGTGGGTGTGTGTGGGTGGGTGTGTGTGTGTGGGTGGGTGTGTGTGGGTGGGTGTGTGTGGGTGGGTGTGTGTGTGTGTGTGGGTGTGTGGGTGGGTGTGTGCGTGAGCACGTTTTATCCTCAATCAACAGAGAATCATCTCGTAGTTATTTTTGTATCAAGCCATGTATAACTTGTACAGCCTACCGGGCACATCACTTCCCAGGGTCATACTGATATATATGGCCTATGAAGTGAGGGAGTAGTCTGCAATAGACAAAGCTCGAAATAGCAGCCTTTGACTAAGCATCAGTCCGTCTATTAGAGGAGAGACTGACATAACCTAGGCGCCAACAGAATTCAAAGTCCTTGTAGCAGGCGCAGAGATGGACTTACAACTGAATCTTAAGGAACTCAGGGTGAGCAGAACCAACAAAGTACATTGGGAGTCTGAGGAGACTGAACCAGGATCCCCCAGTGCTGGAAATCAGAACAGATTGGACTATGTGAATCTTAGCAAGAAGAGTGTTTGAAAGTGTTGGTCCCTTAACATTCATTGAGTGTTAAGGGACCAACGGGGTTGTGGTGCATGCGTTGGATCAACCTGGTTGTGTTGCATGCGTTGGACTGCAAGCAGCGCGGACTAAAAGCCTGATTGATCTGGCCAGCAACCATCGATCTGAGACCAGGTCGCGGGGACGGTGATTTCCCGAAGAGACTCCAGGTAGATCTGCTTGTTTACTTGGAGCAATACGAGTTTTCACCAGCGATCAGCAAAACCAACTCCATCCTCTCTCTTTCTCCATCCCATAAAAGATCTAGATTATTGACGCACGAATTAGATCAGTCTCGAGGAAATTAACTTTGGGGAACCTTTTCAATCGCAGTCCAAGGATTGTAGGGTAGGAAACCAGTCAACCTAACCAGAAACTCATCCACGCCACAATACAGAGGGGCAGATCGTATTTGAACATGAAAGGGCACTGGCAGACTCATTCGAGTGGCAGATAGTTTACCTGCCTTTCTCTTGCCGACAAGACCCCATAGCATAAGCCGGGTTGCCAGGCACACACCTAAACAGAAACATGGAGTACAGGCCCAGCAGCTTCTTACGGCGCAGCTCAAATAAACACTCGCTGACTTTCAGAGAGGCTGGTCCTCCCACTCTCCTCTGACCACCATTCCTACTCCTGTGTATAATAATTCTTTTTCATCCGATAATATACTGAATAATAAATCATGTTACCTTGTAAAAAAAAAAGTGAGCATGCGATCTTTTTCGCAAACGGTTTGTTTAGCAACAATTCCAATATTATTACATGTAAAAATACACACAAATGCAGTATAATGCGATCCTTTATCGACTATGTTTCGCCCACACTGGTCTTCATAAAGTCACAAACAGATCTGTTTGTAACTTGATAGAGCCCACTGTGTGGCCGTGGCGTAGTTAATTAAGGGTCACATTATACTGCATTTGTGTGTATTTTTACATCGTGTAGGTATTTTATACCATTCATCTCCATTATTATATGTCCACCGTGCAGGGGCACGATGGACATATAATGAAGGTCTCTGGCTCGAGCAAGCAGTTTCCCCTGATAAAATGCAATGGTCAGTGCAGTTGGCTCACGTCAAGAAAAGGAATTCAGTTGCTTGTTTTTTGTTGTTCTGAACACAAACAAATATATACATTTTATATATATATAATATAATATATATATATATATATATATATATATATATATATATATATATATATATATATATATATATATATATTCATTCTTGCATATCATTAACTTTTCATTCAACCTTTGACGGTCTCTTCCCCTTCCCAATCTCTACATCTTCACCAAAAGCTTGTCACTAAAGTTGTTGGGAAACAATTTTCCTCACACACACACACACACACACACACACACACACACACACACACACACACACACACACACACACACACACACACACACACACACACACACACACAGGAAAAAAAATAAATTTTTCCAACTGAAAACTTTGATCCTCGGCAAAATTACCTTGAGTCCAGACTGGCGTTGGATTTAGTGCTGGTGGGCCAGCTGCCGCGTGGCCAACCTCTTAACTCTCTTTCCTTTATGTAAATTGACACTTACGTGGGTTTTAAAACATTCATTAAGGAGACGTTTCACCCACTAGAGTCATTTTGTCTTTCTTGTCTCTTGTGCAAATACAGAAAAAGGGGGTGGGGAAAAAGAAAGAAAGAGAGAGCTGTTGTTAAACCTCTCCACTAAGTGGCACCAGTCACTGGATGAATCCACGCTCAGCTGTGTGGTAGCAATGGATATTGCTGGTGCTTTTGATCGGGTGTGGCACCAGGACCTCTTAGCAAAACTTCAAGAACTGGGAATTGCAGGCTCTACGCTATGTCTCCTCAGTGATGACCTTCATGGTAGATCTCTAAGGGTAGTAGTTCTCAATGGAACGAAATCAGCATGACATCCTATTGGGGCAAGTGTTCCACAAGGAAGCGTGCTAGGACCATTGTTATGGAATGTCTACTTCAACGACCTTCTTCATCTCATCCCTGAATCCCATGCATATGCAGACGACTGTACACTGATATTCACTTATCCAAGAGAAGAAATGCCAGCTGCTCTAAGTTACATCAATCACCAGCTAAGAGCTATATCAGCTTAGGGAAAGAGATGGCAAGTAACATTTGCACCTGAGAAAACGCAAATGATGATGGTCTCTAGGCACCATGATGGTAATGCTGGTGCAGTAGTAAGGATGAATGGGAGGGTGTTGGCACCTGGAGAAGAAGTTGATATCCTTGCGGTGAAATTTGACTCCAAATTAACCATGAAGAACCATGTTGTAAATCTTGCAAACATGGCAGACAGGAAGCTTACAGCACTTGCTGTATCTCGCATCTGCTTGATAGTAGGGGTTGCAAGATCCTGTACGAGGCACAAGTACGCTCACACCTTGAGTATGCTCCACTTTCTTGGTCTGCCTGCCCCTTCCCCTCATCTGCGACTGCTCGACAGAGTAGAGAACAGAGCAAGACGTCTGATCTCTCGCCTGGACCCATCCTGGATAGATCTGTCATTTCAGCAAAGCCTTCAACACAGGAGGGATGTGGGTGGCCTTACTGTTATGTACAAGGTCAATATTGTCAAAGTACCACACTTGGATCCACTTCGAGGACAGCGTGAAACAAGCTTCTATGCCACAAGACGGACAGAAAGCAGCAACTTTACTCTGGCTGTACCCTTCTCCAGAACATCACTCCATCTGAGATCATATATACCCAGGATGACTCGAGTATTAAACACATTCATACAGCATTATGATGTCAACGAGATAAAGTCAGTTGATCAAATGAAAATGCTGGCCAACTGATGGCTCCAACTTCATCCAGTTCCCTACTTGTATGTCTCATAACAATAAAAATGCTTTCAAATGAGCTGATGTAGGTAACAGCTCTTAGCTTGCCAATAAAGTTAGGAATCCTTAACCTGTAAATAGCTTGTCAATAAAGCTAGGGATCCTTGTCAAACCGTGTAAAGAGTGAGAGTGAGAGAGAGAGAGAGAGAGAGAGAGAGAGAGAGAGAGAGAGAGAGAGAGAGAGAGAGAGAGAGAGCGAGCGAGCCTGTGATCTAATCTCATTACCTGAAAATATGTAATGGAATGCGGTCAACAATGTCATAACTGCGGGTGAAGCAATGAGACGCTTTGAAGGGAAACTATACAAAATATCTGGGCGGACAGAAGACAAAATAATGTCACAAGACGCGATAACATGAAGAAAAAATAAACAACCAACACACACAAAAGGAAAACTCACTTTAATATCCGCTTTGCATGGTCGGATAAGAAAAAAAAGAGACATTAGACATATTTGTCGTGTCGAATAGGTAAAACTTGCGATTTTGGCTTAAACTGCAACGCTCGTCTTGCTGAATAAGGCAAGCGAAAAGTTATATATGCAATAATTTCGCAAAAATCACTCTGGACTTAACTAAAAAAAAAAAAAAAAAAGGTATTTTATTGTGTTTCTTTATTATGAAATTACTGAGAACTTATCTAAAATATATTTAGTTGGATTAGGTTAAATTAAGTTGCACTTGTTATAAGGTTAGGTAAGTTTTCTAAGGTTCTTCTATTACTAAATTATTATTTTTTACATTAACATAAATGAAAAAAATATACATCTTTAAATATATATGAGAACATTTTAAAAAGGACTTCATTTTAAATTTCTTGCTAATTGACCAGTTTTACCTATTCGGCACCACACAATTATATATATATATATATATATATATATATATATATATATATATATATATATATATATATATATATATATATATATATATTTCGTGCCGAATAGGCAGAACTTGCGATCTTGGCTTAAATAGCAACGCTCATCTTGCCATATAGGACAAGTGAAAATTTTTGTATGCAATAATTTCGCCAAAATCATTCTGAACCTTACGAAAAAAATCTATTTCACTGTGTTTGTTTAGTATTAAATTATTGTAAACAAAACTAAAATATATTTAGTTGGGTTAGGCTAAAATAAATTGTTCTTGTTATAATAAGGTTAGGTAAGTTTTCTAAGTTCCTTTTGGTGCAAAATTATAAATTTTTACATCAACATTAATGAAAAAAATATATCTTTAAACGTATAAGAGAAAATTTTAGAATGGACTTAATTTTAAATGAGTTCTTGCTAATTGACCAGTTTTACATATTCGGCATGACATATATATATTATATATATAAAAGCTAGCCCTAATGCGAACGTATTTTGGTTCGTTGGTTGTTTAAGTTTAAAACCTGTTAACTACTCGGAAGGTGCCATTGAGGTTGCATGTCGCCTGTTCACCACTAGCCAGGAATTACCCAGATAACTGCAATCAAATCTCTCTCCCCAACTTTAGGACCCAGAGAGCAGAAATCGTAACTTCTTTTTTTTTTTGGTACAATTTCAAGTGTATGTAACTTTATTCTGTTGTTAAGGAGCAGTTTGCATCCTATACACATGTTTCCATGGACTTCTTGTTGCAAAGTTGCAAGATATTGCAAAATTGTATCATAAAACCCTCCCTAACCTACAAAATTGGTAAGTTGTACAGTGTTCTAGTCAACATCAGATGAAAGATAAAGAGTTAGATTATCTAAATTTCAAACTTTTCTGCGAGAAATGTCAAGTGATTGCATTATAAAAAAATTTGATTTTTTTTTTTTGGGGGGGGGGGGGCATTTTTTGTGAGAATAAGAGTCAATAAAAACAAAATGGTAAAACATATTGCAAAACAACTTCGAATACTAAATAGAACCATCATTCATCAATATTGTCTGAAAAAATCATGACACTCCTATTATTACTCTTTGAAAATAAGGGAAATAAATGTCAATAACTTATTCCTGAGCTATTAAAGTTTGTGTCTATAAAACTCTATGGAGATGAAACACCAAATTTGAGCATGTTGCAAACCCCTATCATTGTTGACAGCCCAGAGGCAACTGAGCAGCAACAACTCTGTGCTCTTCACTTTAGTCGTCACAGAACTTGCCATGTTGAGTATTTAGAATGAAATAATCATAACAATATTAATTTTTGGAGTAAAAAAAATAATAACACTAATTGCCAACATGTCCTCTTGATGACAGCAAATACATAAAAATTACATTTTTTAAAAAACATACTTAGAAATATGATAGAAACAAGCTGATTGCATCAACATGTTGCCAGAATTTTGCACTATTTTTTGGTAAGAAAATCTAAAATTCCAAAATTTCTCAACTTCAATTAGCTTGGCCGATTTCAAGGGATTGAGAAATTACATGGGTGGGCTAAACTGGGATGACCTGATTATAGGTCAGGTAGGTGGTCTTGGATGCCAATATGACGTTTTTCAGAGCATAGTTCTAGCTGCCCAGACAACTTTTGTTCTGAGTAGGTAAATTAAATCTGACAAAAATGATCCCAAATGGATGAACAATAGATTAAAACTTCTCACTGGTCAAAAGAGAGGCATATATAGACGTATCAAAAGAGGGGATGGGTAGTTAAGAAATCAATATATTCAATTAGAGAGAGAAATAAAGAAAGGAATAAGAAAAGCATGAGGCTAAGGTCGCAAGGAATTCAAAGACTAACCCAAAAGGGTTCTTTCAGGTATACGGAAGTAAGAATAGAGACAAGAGTGGCCCACTTAAGAGTAGCTCAGGTCAGATCACTGACAGTTAAAAGGATGCGAGTGAAATTTTCAGTACTTACTTCCTCTCAGTTTTTACCCAAAAAAATACTAGGGAGATTCCAGAATTAATAGATTATATAGAACAGGACGATAATAAACTATGCACGATTGTGGTAACTAGTGATATGATCCTCAGACAAATACAGAAATTAAAACCTAACAAATCCCCAGGCCCTGATGAACTGTTTGCAAGAGTGTTAAAGCAATGTAAAGAGTAACTTAGCATACCTTTGGCTAATCTTTTCAGCATATCACTACAAACTGGCATAGTGCCTGATAAGTGGAAAATGGCAAATATAATAACTATTTGCATCATCATGGGATCTTGATACAAAGAATTATTCAAAACTTTTCCAACCTTAGGACGAAAACCTACTTCGACTAGTGGATGTACCAATATGACCCTGCCTCCTCCTGCTTCGCCTCACCTGATTAAAGTATATAAGCCACGTCTACGGCCCTATGCTGTGCATTCTACAAGATTGATGGACTGAACACATCGACTCCAGGCTGAGAGTCTGATTACTTAAAATTCCTCCTCTCTTTACACCTTTCTTTGTATTGGACTGATGAAACCACTGTGTGGCGAATCGTTTCCTCAATAAAGATTCCCATATGTTGCACAAGTGTCTCGATCTTCAACCTGTCTGTTTTCAAAACCATCCATCACATATAGACTAATAAGCCCTACCTCCATAGTTGGAAAATTTATGGAATCAATAATTGCCGAAACAATTCGTAGCCATCTTGATAGGCATAAATTGATTAATGAAGCTCAACACGGTTTTACAAAAGGACGTTCCTGTCTTACGAATTTACTAACTTTTTTCACTAAGGTGTTTGAGGAGGTAGATCATGGTAATGAATATGATATTGTGTATATGGACTTCAGTAAGGCTTTGGATAGAGTTCCACATCAGAGGCTATTGAAGAAACTTAAGGTACACGGAATAGGAGGAGAAATTTTTTCCTGGGTAGAGACATTGTTGACAAATAGGCAGTAGAGAGTTTGCATAACTGGGGAGAAATCAGAATGGGGGCACGTCACAAGCGGGGTTCTGCACGGGTCAGTGTTGGGCCCGTTGTTGTTCACAATTTACATAAACGACATAGATGAATAAATAGCAACATAAGCAAATTTGCTGATTACACCAAAATGGGCCGTCTAATTCATTCTAATGATAACACTAGAACACTCCAGGATGATTTGAATAGACTGGTGCAATGGTCGGAGAAGTAGCAGATGCAGTTTAAGATAGACAAATGCAAAGTTCTAAATGTAAGACAGGAAAATAACCATGTCACATATAAACTAAATAATGTAGATCTTAATATTACTGATTGCGAAAAGGATTTAGGAGTTCTGGTTAGCAGCAATCTAAAACTAAGGCAACAGTGCATTAGTGTTCGTAATAAAGCTAACAGAATCCTTGGCATCATATCTAGAAGTATAATTAATAGAAGTCTTCAGGTTGTTCTTCAACTCTATATATCCTTGGTTAGGCCTCATTTACATTATGCTACACAGTTCTGGTCACCGTATTACAGAATGGATATAAATGCACTGGAAAACGTACAGAGGATGATGACAAAGTTGATCCCATGTATTAGAAATGTTCCCTATTAGGATAGACTTAGGGCCCTGAATCCGCACTCTCTAGAAAGCCGTAGGATTAGGGGGGATATGACCGAGGTGTATAAATGGAAAACAGGAATAAATAAAGGGGATGTAAATAGCGTGCTGAAAATTTCCAGCCAAGGACTCGCAGCATTGGTTTCAAGTCTGAAAAATTCAGATTCAGGAAGGATATAGGAAAGCACTGGTTTGGTAATAGAGTTGTGAATGAGTGGAACAAACTCCCAAGTACAGTTGTAGAGGCTACAACGTTGTGTAGTTTTAAAAATAGGTTAGATAAATACTTGAGTGGGTGTGGGTGGGTGTGAGTTGGACCTGACTAGCTTGTGTTACTAAGTCTGATGCCGTGCTCCTTCCTTAAGTGGAAGTGACCTGACTAGGTGGGTCACTGGGCTAAGCCGGAGGGTGACATGGACCTGCTTCGCATGGGTCAGTAGGCCTGTTGCAGTGTTCCTTCTTTTTTTATGTTCTTTTTTATTATTATTAACACATCGGCCGATTCCCACCAAGGCAGGGTGGCCCAAAAAAGAAAAACTTTCACCATTCACTCCATCACTGTCTTGCCAGAGGGGTGCTTTACACTACAGTTATAAAACTGCAACATTAACACCCCTCCTTCAGAGTGCAGACACTTTACTTCCCATCTCCAGGACTCAAGTCCGACCTGCCGGTTTCCATGAATCCCTTCATAAATGTTACTTCGCTCACACTCCAACAGCACGTCAAGTATTAAAAACCATTTGTCTCCATTCACTATCAAATACGCTCATGCATGCTTGCTGGAAGTCTAAACCCCTCGTACACAAAACCTTTACCCCCTACCTTCAATCTTTCCTAGGCCTACCCCGTCTTCCCACTACAGATTTATACACTCTCGAAGTCATTCTCTTTCGTTCCATTCTCTCTACATGTCCGAACTACCTCAACCCTTCCTCAGCCCTCTGGACAACAGTTTTGGTAATCCCACACCTCCTCCTAACTTCCAAACTACGAATTCTCTGCATTATATTCACACCACACATTGCCCTCAGACATGAAATCTCCACTGCTTCCAGCCTTCTCCTCGCTGCAACATTCATCACCCTTGCTTCACACCCATATAAGAGCGTTGGTAAAACTATACTCTCATATATTCCCCTTTTTGCTTCCAAGGACAAATTTCTTTGTCTCCACAGACTCCTAAGTGCACCGCTCACCCTCTTCCCCTCATTAATTCTATGATTCATCTCACCTTTCATAGACCCATCTTTTGACACTTTCACTCCCAAATATCTGAATACATTCACCCCCTCCATACTCCCTCCAATCTGATATCCAATCTTTCGTCACCTAATCTTTTTATCCTCATAACCTTACTCTTTACTATATTCGCTTTTAATTTTCTTTTGCATACCCTACCAAATTCATCCACCAACCTCTGCAACTTCTCTTCAGAATCTCCCAAGAGCACAGTGTCATCAGCAAAAAGCAACTGTGACAACTCCCACTTTGTGTTTGATTCTTTATCTTTTAACTCCACACCTGTTGCCAAGACCCTCGCATTCCCTTTTCTTACAACCCCATCTATTGAACAATCACGGTGACATCACACATCCTTGTCTAAGGCCTACTTTTACTGGGAAATAATCTCCCTCTTTCCTACATACTCTAACTTGAGCCTCACTATCCTCGTAAAAACTTTTCACTGCTTTCAGTAACCTACCTCCTATACCATACATCTGCAACATCTGCCGCATTTCCCCCCTATGTTCTTGTGTTCTTAAAATAGAGTTCAGCGTACATTTTCAACATTTGTATATACATTCAGACACACAAAGTTCAGCGGATATATCATTTTCCATGGACAGGTAGAGTAACAGACACAATGCGTACAGCGACACGGGGTCAGGTGAAACGGGGTAGGGAAGCGAGTAGCAGTGTGCGCCAAGAACAAGAACAGGAAGAACAACAACATACACTGTGCCTAACACCCATTACTAACACAACAGTTGGGGCCTGGGGGTGGTAATATTTTATTTAAAGCACACCAATACGTGCATGTTGTTATGGAAGGAGGCAGGTGACGTCTATTTATTGAGAGCACAATCAGAGGTCTAATAAGCCAATTAGAGATGACGCAGGTAAGGTCGGGGAAGCAGTCGATCATCTTTGTATAGCAGGTGTATCATACCTCACCTTGCTCTGACACGGTAGTTTGTTCCCTAATGAGATCGTCAATAACACTAGACGACGCAGTGAATACACCCTCGCCTGTATTTTAGTGAGGCGTGTACAGCACACTACAATAAACTCAGGGAACTCACACCCACGGAACTCACACCCACGGAACTCGTACCCACGGAACTCGTATCCACGGAACTCGTACCCACGGAACTCGTACCCACGGAACTCGTACCCACGGAACTCGTACCCACGGAACTCGTACCCACGGAACTCGTACCCACGGAACTCGTACCTACGGAACTCGTACCTACGGAACTCATCTTCGTTCTGCATGAAAATAAATTCTTGTACTGACTTGCGACATGGTAATAACACGATTATAAACAACTAAGGGAAGGTAGGATTTAAATCCATAGCGCGCCAGTCGTCAGACCAGCAGTCCAGAGCTCTAACCACTTCACCACGCTGGAGAGGAAAGACTACCTATGGGTTACAATCCTCTCCCCATCCCCGAGTTCCTGACAATCCGTTACCATTTCGGGAGTCAGTAAAATTCTTCAGGTCATGGAATGATGTGCAGGCTCGGTCCTCCCTCTGCTAATCGAGAATAGATTATACGGAATTTAAAGCAATTTAAAAAACAGACGTTCACAGTGTTTATCTACACTAACTTACAGTATGTCATACAACGCCTGGGGAATGGGATTCAGGGAACTGAAGCCTGTAGCTTCAGTTCCCTGAATCAAGAGTCCACCCTTGAAGGGTGCGACGCGTTAACCTGTACAAGGCTCCCTGCAGGTTTGCTTGGAGTTGTACAAGGTTTCCTGCAGGTCTCCCTGGAGTCACGGAAGGTTTCCTGCAGTGTTCCCTGGAGTTCACAACAATGCAGGTGATAACAGAAGTTCACCTTGCGTGATCAAAAGCTTCAAGACGCTGTAACACTTCACTAATAAATCAACAGTCTTCCAGTGATAATTTCAATCACACGACATTATCTGAGTTCTCTAGTGTTTTCATATACACAAAATAATCACGTGACATAATATGAGTTCTCTAGTGTTCTCATATACACAAAATAATCACGTGACATAATATGAGTTCTCTGGTGTTCTCATATACACAAAATAATCACGTGACATAATATGAGTTCTCTGGTGTTCTCAGGAAATGATCTTGAGACTATTTTCTCTGGATAATTTTATAACAACACTTACGTATTGAGTTAGACAGGGAGGTCGTGTACTCACCTATTTGTGGTTGCAGGGGTCGATTCATAGCTCCTGGTCCCGCCTCTTCGCTGGTCACTACTAGATCCACTCTCTCTCTCTGCTCCATGAGCTTTATCGTGTGTGTGTGTGTGTGTGTGTGTGTGTGTGTGTGTGTGTGTGTGTGTGTGTGTGTGTGTGTGTGTGTGTGTGTGTGTGAGAGAGAGAGAGAGAGAGAGAGAGAGAGAGAGAGAGAGAGAGAGAGAGAGAGAGAGAGAGAGAGAGAGAGAGAGAGAGAGAGAATCTTTTAATGCTCCCCGCCAGTTTAAAAGCTTCAATGTATCAACGTAAGCGTAAATTATTCATTGTTGAACCATTTTTTTATTCAATTGAACAGGAATATCCCATGCTAGTCAGTACAAGTGTTTGATACAATATCCCATGCTAGTCAGTACAAGTGTCTGGTACAATATCCCATGTTAGTCAGTACAAGTGTCTGGTACAATATCCCATGTTAGTCAGTACAAGTGTCTGGTACAATATCCCATGCTAGTCAGTACAAGTGTCTGGTACAATATCCCATGTTAGTCAGTACAAGTGTCTGGTACAATATCCCATGTTAGTCAGTACAAGTGTCTGGTACAATATCCCATGCTAGTCAATACAAGTGTCTGATACAATATCCCATGCAAGTCAGTACAAGTGTCTGGTACAATATCCCATGCTAGTCAGTACAAGTGTCTGATACAATATCCCCTGCTAGTCAGTACAAGTGTCTGGTACAATATCCCATGCTAGTCAGTACAAGTGTCTGGTACAATATCCCATGCTAGTCAGTACAAGTGTCTGGTACAATATCCCATGCTAGTCAGTACAAGTGTCTGGTACAATATCCCATGCTAGTCAGTACAAGTGTCTGATACAATATCCCATGCTAGTCAGTACAAGTGTCTGATACAATATCCCATGCTAGTCAGTACAAGTGTCTGATACAATATCCCATGCTAGTCAGTACAAGTGTCTGATACAATATCCCATGTTAGTCAGTACAAGTGTCTGATACAATATCCCATGCTAGTCAGAACAAGTGTTTGATACAATATCCCATGTTAGTCAGTACAAGTGTTTGGTACAATATCCCATGCTAGTCAGTACAAGTGTTTGGTACAATATCCCATGCTAGTCAGTACAAGTGTTTGATACAATATCCCATGCTAGTCAGTACAAGTGTTTGATACAATATCCCATGCTAGTCAGTACAAGTGTTTGATACAATATCCCATGCTAGTCAGTACAAGTGTCTGGTACAATATCCCATGCTAGTCAGTACAAGTGTTTGATACAATATCCCATGCTAGTCAGTACAAGTGTCTGGTACAATATCCCATGCTAGTCAGTATAAGTGTCTGGTACAATATCCCATGCTAGTCAGTACAAGTGTCTGGTACAATATCCCATGCTAGTCAATACAAGTGTCTGGTACAATATCCCATGCTAGTCATTACAAGTGTCTGGTACAATATCCCATGCTAGTCAGTACAAGTGTCTGGTACAATATCCCATGCTAGTCAGTACAAGTGTCTGGTACAATATCCCATGCTAGTCAGTACAAGTGTCTGGTACAATATCCCATGCTAGTCAGTACAAGTGTCTGGTACAATATCCCATGCTAGTCAGTACAAGTGTCTGATACAATATCCCATGCTAGTCAGTACAAGTGTTTGATACAATATCCCATGCTAGTCAGTACAAGTGTCTGGTACAATATCCCATGCTAGTCAGTACAAGTGTGTGATACAATATCCCATTCTAGTCAGTACAAGTGTCTGGTACAATATCCCATGCTAGTCAGTACAAGTGTCTGGTACAATATCCCATGCTAGTCAGTACAAGTGTCTGGTACAATATCCCATGCTAGTCAGTACAAGTGTCTGGTACAATATCCCATGCTAGTCAGTACAAGTGTCTGGTACAATATTGCATGCTAGTCAGTACAAGTGTCTGGTACAATATCCCATGCTAGTCAGTACAAGTGTCTGGTACAATATCCCATGCTAGTCAGTACAAGTGTCTGGTACAATATCCCATGCTAGTCAGTACAAGTGTCTGGTACAATATCCCATGCTAGTCAGTACAAGTGTCTGGTACAATATCCCATGCTAGTCAGTACAAGTGTCTGGTACAATATCCCATGCTAGTCAGTACAAGTGTCTGGTACAATATCCCATGCTAGTCAGTACAAGTGTCTGGTACAATATCCCATGCTAGTCAGTACAAGTGTCTGGTACAATATCCCATGCTAGTCAGTACAACTGTCTGGTACAATATCCCATGCTAGTCAGTACAAGTGTCTGGTACAATATCCCATGCTAGTCAGTACAAGTGTTTGACACAATATCCCATGCTAGTCAGTACAAGTGTTTGATACAATATCCCATGCTAGTCAGTACAAGTGTCTGGTACAATATTCCATGCTAGTCAGTACAAGTGTCTGGTACAATATCCCATGCTAGTCAGTACAAGTGTCTGGTACAATATCCCATGCTAGTCAGTACAAGTGTCTGGTACAATATCCCATGCTTAGTCAGTACAAGTGTCTGGTACAATATCCAATGCTAGTATGTACAAGTGTCTGGTACAATATCCCATGCTAGTCAGTCCAAGTGTCTGGTACAATATCCCATGTTAGTCAGCACATGTGCCTGGGACAATATCCCATGCGAGCCAGTACAGGTGGGAGATGAAGTGCGAATGGGAGAACGAAGAGAAGAGAATGGACGAAAAAAGGTCAACCATAAGGTCTAGTTGACTGAGAAGTTATAACCAGGTGGTGCAAGACAGATGGTTCTCACAGTCCTCCCTCCCCAAGTGGTGCTAGACAGATGTTTCTCATAGCCCTCCCTCCCCAGGTGGTGCTAGACATATGGTTCTCACAGTCCTCCACACCCACATTTTCCCATCACTCTCACCTCACACATCCTGTATGATGGAGTATGACGGGGTAACCTAGATAGCTTTTGTTCCCACAATATAGCAGCCATATAGAACAGGGAAGCTGAATACTGTGTCTATACATAATTTTATATAACAAATATACTAGCATTTCGTCTCTCGTGCCCTCTTTTCCGGCCGCCTCACACACCCTTCTCTCCTCTTTCTAACCCTTTTTCCCCTTAGTCTGACCATTAATCTCCCATACGTAACACACACAAAACACTCCCACACATCTCCACACATCTCCACACACAATCTCCACACACACACACACACACACACACACACACACACACACACACACACACACACACACACACACACACACACACACACACACATACACACACCACGAAACAGTGTAGAGCCGAACCTGACCATGTGAATAACGTCAAAATGGATTAAAGGTTTGTAACCAAACTAATGTCAGAGCTGAGAGGAATATACTGAGGAGAATATGAAGGAACTGAAACTGTCCATGACAGCGGAAAGGGAAACCAGGAAAGATATGATTACAACGTATAAGGTTATAGGAAACATTAATAGGGCAAATGGCTTAAGTCCGTTAGAATACAAAAGGACCAGGGACACGGGACACAGGCTGCTGGTGTAAGCTGAGGGCAGAGATGAGCCGCAGGGAAGTCAGATACTTATAAATTTTAGGGTGATTGAAAGGGAAGTTAGAGAAATGGTTGAGTCCAATTCATTATACAGTTAGGATTCAATAAACCAGAAACTAGTAATGCCAATCAGTCAAAGAGGCGGGAGAAGAAGCTGCGACTAGATCTGCACATATAAATCGCTGAGCACAAATCTATGAGTACACATGTGCAAGTACACATCCACACAATGCATACAACACTTCTTGCGTTCTCTCATATCTCACATCCACAAAAAAGTTTAAGCATAAACACCATCACTGATTGGTTGAAGCTGAGCAAACAAACTTTATGATTGGCCAGGGAACCCACTTTCCCACTGGCTTAGTAGCTCCCAGCGGCTGATATAAACCAACTCTCTGACTGGCTGATTCTGAGTAAACAAAGCTGATGATTGGCCGGTGAGCTTACCTTCCCGCTGGCTGGGTGGAGACGAGCGACGGAAGTAAACACGATTCTGATTGTTTTATTCTTAGTTCAAGAAAACTGTGAGCACACTGTGGAGTGGCTTTCAATCAAGTGAACTCACTTTCGCTTAAGCGAGGTCACTTTCCCTCAAGCTGAGCAGCTCCGACCCAATGAAATGAACAATGTTTGAGTAGCTGAAGCGAAGTAAACAAACTCTTATAAATGGCCAGTAAGTTCGCTCCTCCATGGCTGAGAAAAACTTCTGATCACCTGGGACTGACCCCTCAATCTCTCTCTCTCTCTCTCTCTCTCTCTCTCTCTCACACACACACACACATGCGAGCGAACAGTCACAGCCACCAGCAATGCTCCGAACATTTAATGTCGTTGGGGCGGTCTAAATAGGACCTTTGAAATATTTTCTATTTTTTCATTTGTTTGACATTGAGGCTAAATACTTGTTATATTTTCTTCCAAATTCTTATCCTAATAAAATATTAATGTATTAAGAAAATAATAAAAAATAAAATTACACCACCTGTAATAACTTACACAGTCCTTAATATCGATCATTACGAAATGTGGCCCTCCTTTAAATTTGACTTTTCAAATTGGCCATTTCATACTAAAAGGTTGGGGACTATTGGTTTACACAGTGTATGAAGCTATTTTCATATTAAACAAAAATGTTTACCACGGCTTTTATATATTTAATGTGTATTATGTACATATGTATACATGCATATTATATAAATATTCTCGCTCAGTCGACAGAAGGATTGGAACCTGGGCACACTGCATCAAAGTGACGCAGTACTTTTGCCCCACAGCCAGACCCCAGGTAAGTATGTTAACTAGTCAAAGCTAGGCGGTGACCCCCATACCCCGGAGCACCAGGCTTGTGATTAGTTATTTCATCAAATCCTGCCACATGCAGTAAATTTCTAAGATATTTTAGAATGCGAGACTTACTAACATTATCTCTCAATTCGCATAGGATTCGAGCCTGATATATGATACAGAACTGGACCTCTTAAGGACACTGGAGAACAGAAGAACAAGGAGGACACATGGTGACATACAAAATACTCAAGGGAATTTATAAGGTAGACAGGGGGGACAGGATGCTTGAGAGGCGAGAAGCAGGAACTCGTGAGACACAGCTGGAAGTTAGTCACAACAGATGAGCCACAGGGATGTAGAAAGTATTTCTTTAGTCTCAGAGTGGTCGGGAGTGAGCCTGTTGAAGGATAAGGTAAGATACGGGGCCAGGAGCTGAGGATCGACCCCTGCAACCACAAAAAGATGGGTACATACACGCATTAATACGAACACAAAACAAGTGTCTATCGAAAAGTGCATTTGGTAACACACACACACACACACACACACACACACACACACACACACACACACACACACACACACACACACACACACAGTGAAGAGCTGGCATATGCGTTTGCATGTCAGTAACTTATGTCTTGAGCTTTGTTCAAATGTGGATATTATGCAGGACCTGAGCAACTACAGATCATCAGGCTCGACAAACTGGGAGACTGGGTTCTGGCATTTGGTAAATCTCCGTGAGACGAAATGTTATCTGAAACAGAGTCCTCCCTAGTGTTCCCACACTTCATGGAAGTGACAATGTCTAGGATCTCACATTCAAGGATCACAAGAACGTTATTAATGCAACGGCAAGGAAAATTATTAAATAATTGCATCATTCAAAAAAAAAAGAGATGCCGAGCGAATGATGCTCATGTCACTTGTTCTCTGTTGGCATGAATATTGCTGTAAAATAACTGCTCTCAACAAGGCAGGTGACACTACAGAACTGGGAAATGAACAGAGAACCTTCACTGCTCGTATAAATTCAGTCAAGCATCTGAACTACTGGAAATACTTTAAGTCGTATATATATATACTAGCTCCCCTTACCTTCACGTGTTAGTGTGTGACTAGTTAATGGTCCAAGTCGGACCGAAACGTCGTCATAAGTTTCTCTCTTCTATGTGTGAGTTATTTGTGTTTTGGAAAGTAGATGATAAATATTATATCATAATATATGTCCGGAAAATTCTGGAGTGACTGGTCTCAAATCTGCACACTGAAATCAAGAAGTTTGACAGACGGTGCAAAAACTTCCAATGAAAAGCAAGGGCGTGATGGACATTAAGAAAAAAATTGAATAAGTGTAAGGGGACCAAGATTCTTTAATGCGCTCCCTTCATGCATAAGGGGAATTACTAACAAACTTTTGGCTGCCTTCAAGAGGGAACTTGATAAGTTCTTAAGACAGTTCGTGATAAAACTACCAGTGACGCATAATTTATACTGTGCGCGGCTGGCACCAACAGCCTGGTCGATCAGGCCATGTGGAAAGTTACTCCTGAAATCGACTCCAGGTAGACATGCTTGCCAACGCTTCGAAATCCTTCAGGGGAAGTGTCCTGATACCGGTGAAGGGCGCTTGTTCCAAGGACTTGAATCAACCCTTCCCTTCTTTCCATCAAACATTGTCCAGGAATTTAATTTTGATAATATGTTCAAGGTTTTCTTAGTTTCTAACAGTATATTACTAATCATAGGAAAAAAATGCGTTAATGCCCAAAATAAAGCACAAGTATTATTCATTGAGAAGCGCAAAATCCGTAGGGGTTCATAGTATTGAAGGAATGGGAGGTAATCAGGTCTGACCTAAACAAGGGGAGGGTAGCTCCCATTCTTTCCATAAAGAGCCCTTCACCGTCATCAAGCATCCACCATGAAGGGCAGAATGTGGAATTAGTCGTACAGAATATTTAGCAGATTCGTATTATAAACATCGTCACAAGAAACAACACAATAACATTCATCCAAAGAAAGCACAAACATCGCGTGCCCCCAACAAAGATGGCTGACTTTAGTGTAGCTGAACGATGGAATGATTAATGCCGTGGAATGATTAGTGTGATGGAATGAATACCGGGGGGTTATATTTCAACCTCCTATTGATTACAGCCACATAGAGCCACTCGCACGACCGTAAGTCAACATGACCAACATTTTCACTTAGTCTAAATTATAAGAAGTCTTAATTAAGCCTCGTGTCAATCATAGTAATGTCTACTTCACAGTGATATAAACGTTGACCGATATGGTTTATTTGATCCTGTAGATGAGGCCAGTAATAGCAGCAGTTGCAGTCTCAGAGGTGTTAAACGCGTTCGGCCCAGTCAGCCTCAGTCCAGGCAGCTTCGTTCAGCATTGCAGAAGAATGCAGATCAATTCAGACCTGAATCAGCACAAACACTCGGTAATAAAACAAATTTTATGTATGCTAAACTCTACCTTTACCTTTGATATACCTTTGAAGTTTTTCGAGAGTTTATCTACTCTCTGAGCCCAGCCATGGGCCAGGCTCGTCTGGTGCTTGCCTGGTCAACCAGGCTGTTGCTGCTGGAGGCCCGCTGCCCCACATATCCATCACAGCCTGGTTGATCTGGCACCTGGCAAAGATACTTGCCCATGTTTCCTCTTGAAGGCATCTACACTGGTTCCAGCCGTGTTTCTGATATCTTCTGGTAAGATGTTGAATAGTCTGGGACCCCGGATGTTGATACAGTGTTCCCTTATTGTCCCCACCGCACCCCTGCTCTTCACTAGGTTTATTTTACACTTCCTCCCATATCTCTCACTCCAGTATGTTGTTATGGCAGTGTGCAGATTTGGGACCAAGCCCTCGAGTACTTTCCAGGTATATATTATCACGTACTTCTCTCTCCTCCGCTCCAATGAATACATGTTCAAGACTTGCAGGCGTTCCCAGTAGTTTAGGTGCTTTACTGGCTCAATGTGAGCCGTAAACGATCTCTGTATTTGTTCCAGCTCCGATATTTCTCCTGCTTTGAACGGGGCCGTCAGCACTGAGCAATATCCTAAGTGAGGGAGCACTAGCAATTTGAAGAGTGCCACCATTGGCATTATTTCCCTTGTTTTGAAAGTTCTCAATACCCACCCCGTCATCCTACTGGCTGTCGTGATCTTTGTCTTGTTATGGTCTTTAAAAGAAAGGTCCGCTGACATAATTATTCCTAGGTCTTTCACGTGTTCCTTACGTTCTATTCGGTGACCCTCTTGTGTTTTGCATATAGTGATCCTTTTGAGTTCTTTATTCTTTCCATACCTAAGGAGCTGGAATTTATCACCACTGAACGTCATATTGTTCTCCACTGCCCACTGGAAAACCCTGTTTATGCCTTCCTGTAATTTTTCAGTGTCCTCTACCGTACTGACTTTCATGCTTATTTTAGTGTCATCTGCAAATAATGATACAAAAGTGTACAGGGTGTTTTTGTCTATGTCGGCTATGAGGATGTGAAACAGCAGAGGTGCCAGGACAGTGCCTTGGGGCACTGAGCTTTTGACTTCGCTGATGCTGGATCTTGCCTTGTTCACTACTACTTTTTGTGTTCTGTGTGTTAGGAAACCGAAAATCCATCTGCCTACCTTCCCCGTAATGCCCATTGCCTTACGGGGAAGGTAAGGCCATGGGCATTACGATCATGGACTGACAAATGCGATCATGGAGTGAACGCACAAAAGTGCGCTATCACTCCATGATCGCATTTGTCAAACGCCTTTGTAAAATCTGTGTAAATCACATCTGCGTTTTGGTCGTCTTCCAATGCCTCCGTAATTCTGTCATAATGGTTCAGCAGCTGTGACAGACATGATCGTCCTCCTCTAAAACCATGCTGGTTCGGGTTATGTTGGTTGTGCTGGTCCATGAAATTTGTAATCTGCCGTCTCATCACTCTTTTTCTAAGATTTTTATGATGCGAGAGGTTAGGGCTACTGGTCCGTAATTTTTAGCTAGTGCTCTACTACCTCCCTTATGCAAAGGAGCTATATCTGCACTCTTTCTCCAAAGAATACTGAGGGCTCGTGCTAGTGGTACTTTGCACTTTATAAATAGATCATTCCATGAATCTGGTCCAGGTGCTGAGTGAGTGGGCATGTTTTCCATTTCTTTTTCGAAATCTATGGGATTTGTACTAATGTTAGTTAGTTGGTCTGCGCGGCCTTCTTCTGGAGTGAAAAATATTTCTGCATTTTCTACCTTGCTGTCATTTAGTGGGTTGCTGAACACCGACTCAAGGTCATGGTAATTCTTTTCTTAGTTCATTAGTTAAAGGCAAACTTATGCAACGAAAAGTGGGTGACAAGCCAAGTGTCCACAGAATAATAACTCAGCTAACGTGCTACAAGAAACAGAAAAAAAGGGCAAAAAGGCATCGAGCAAGGCGGGGGCTTCCTTGCCCCCGCCTTGCTCGATGCCTCCGTCAACACCCTCGTCAACACCCTCGTCAACACCCTCGTCAACTCCGCCTCTTCCTCCAGGGTGCTGTGTAGTACCTTAGAGTCATTAGAACAAGGCTCTCACATGTATCACTTTCTTTTTTTACACAAACCACATTTCTGAAGCACTGAACACAGATTAACGCTGTACTTGGTATTAGAATGTTACGAAATGAGCCAGACACTGTCACTACGAAACTTAATGTCAGAAGTAAATACACACAGATCTAATGGGTGGTGAAAACAAACAAGCAATTATATTGAAGTATTATAATTTGCACAAACTGTGTTACTGTAGACAAAATCATTTCACCCCTCCACGGAGGATGTATTTATTTAATATCACATACCTGCAAGCCCCTTCCAGTAATCCTTCCTTTAATCACTTGCAAAAGCAACTGCTTCAGAATAAATTCCTAGCTTAATTGTTAGTAATATACACCAATGGATTTAAGCAGGAGTCTACTGGCAAGGCTGCATCTGTTCTTGCTGCCACCTCCCAGTTAAGAACGATAGAAGCTGTTGAATTGGGCATAAGAATTAACAACTGGGTGTCTACACTGCAAACTGAATTGTTTACCATTCATAAGGCGCTAAAGCTAACTTATGACATTGAGCTTGACCCTATGAGTAGTATTATTTCTGTCATCATTGAACGTTCTTGACTTCCATGACTCCAACATGTTCATTGGAGAAGCCAGATACAGATACTCGAAAATTCAGAAAAATAGAATGCATAATTGTTATGGGTTCCATCACAAGTTGAATTATTCCTTCATGATAAAGTTGATACGTTAATCAGTGGATTCCGTTGTCAATCTTGTAGCACTCTGTACCCTAGACAGTTGGTTCCACTGTGACACCAGCGTTCCGCCTGTCATACTCTCGAAGTCCCACTGGAAGTTGTACAACGAAGTTTCTGCAAAAAATATTGTGCTGAGTTTACCAGTCACCGAGAATTCGTCAATTAACACCAGACAACTTCCCTGTAACACAAGTTCCTCGTGGCTGCCCAACTCTTGAGCTGTTATCTCCTGGTACAAAATATTAATCCAATTCAACATTTACAAATTGTGACATTTTGGTTAATCCAGTGTGACAATCTATGAAATCTGTTGCTGGTTTTACAGATGTAATCAGATATGACGAACTGCAAATTGATCGACTTGTGTCCATGTCCTAGTAAATAACCTTACTCACATTTAAGTAACATCCGCATGTCTCAGGCAACAGATATATCTAACCACATTTATTCTAGCCAATAGAGCCATTCATATTTATTTCACCAGGTATATCCTATCAGATATGTCTCTATAACTACACCAAGAGGAGAGTTCCAGCTACCCTGCTCATCTGCCCGGTAATTATAGAAAAAAAAACTAATTTCGTAAACAGGGCACAGTCGTACCCCAATATCGGAACCGCCATTCATTTCTGAGGGACTGACCACCTCAACGCTTCTTAGGGGTTGATGGAATGATCACATCTTTACCTCTCCACAGCTTCTACTCTCTTCATCTTAGCCACCTCTGGTAGGCGAAAAGTTGAAGAATAAAGACACGTAACTACTGCACAAGTGTCTTACATATTTAAAGAGGATCGTAAACAGACAGGCGAAGCCAATGCAAAACCAGGATCCCCCCCCCCGTGCTTGTGTGCGCGTGTGTATTTTATATATATATATATATATATATTATATATATATATAAATATATATATATATATTATATATATATATATATATATATATATATATGTATATGTCGTGCCGAATAGGCAGAACTTGTGATCTTGGCTTAAATAGCAACGCTCATCTTGCCATATAGGACAAGTGAAAATTTGTGTATACAATAATTTCCCCAAAATCATTCTGATCCTAACGAAAAAAATATATTTCATTGTGTTTGTTTAGTATTAAATTACTGTAAACAAATCTAAAATATATTTAGTTGGGTTAGGCTAAAATAAATTGTTCTTGTTATAATAAGGTTAGGTAAGTTTTCTAAGTTGCTTTTGATGCAAAATTAAATTTTTTTTACATTAACATTAATGAAAAAAATATATCTTTAAACGTATAAGAGAAATTTTTAGAAAGCACTTAATTTTAAATGAGTTCTTGCTAACTGACCAGTTTTACTTATTCGGCACATATATATATATATATATATATATATATATATATATATATATATATATATATAAAACTTTGTCAATGGTCCAAGTCGGACCGAAACGTCGTCGTAAGCTTCTGTCTTTTATGTGCGGGTTATTTGTGTATTGTGTATATATATATATATATATATATATATATATATATATATATATATATATATATATATATATATATATATATATATATATACACACACACACACACACACACATTAAAGTGGAGAGGGGAATGGAGGATGACGGGAGATAAAGGGATGGAGGGGAATAGTAGAAGGGAAGGATGGAGGAGACTGCCGGTTAAGGGGAAGGGAGGGTTGGGGTGAGAGGGATCATGAAGCGCTTCTCTCATCCAGGATGAAATCTGCATATATGATTGCGAAGTGTGTACATCAATTTCACAAACGATGGCAGCGAGAGCACCCCCCTCCCTCGCCCACACCTGCACAATGAGGAGTCCCACAATGCCAAGCAATCCAACCCAACCAAATGGAAACAATCCCTAAGCCCAACCAAACATAACCTAACCTCGCCCCAACCAAATGTAACCTAACCCTCCAACTCAACCTACTGCATCCAAGCATAGTTCAACAAGTCCTTGGCTAACGCCTCCACCCTGCCTGTCCTCCCGTTCAGTACCTGAGCTGTAGAAGCCAATTTAAGGCACAATGCCAGAATCAGATGCATCCCATACACAGGTTAATTTATACAGAGGCGTAGCCAAATTCAACAACTACTCAATTCGGTATTAGACGCAGCTACCAGGCCTTCTCTCTTTTTCCCTCACAACTACCCTCAGCTTCCCCTCTCATGCTCTTTCTTTTTATCCACAATTTTTCCTCTTATCTTCCTCCCACCTATTCACAACTCTCCCTTTCATGTTCCTCCCACCTATCTACAAGCTTCTCTCCCATGTTCCTGTCACCTACCCACAACTCTCACTCTGTTCTTCCTACCTATCCGCAACTCACCCTCTCGTGTTCCTCCCACCTACCCACAACTTTCCTCCATATCCCTCCCACATACCCACAGCTCAACTCAACTTCCCTCCCACATACTCTCAACTCTCCTCCATGTCCCTCCCACATACTTCTCTTCTACGTCCCTCCCACATACAATTCTCTTCCATGTCCCTCCCACACACACACAACTCTCTCCTCCATGTCTCTCCCACCTATCCACTGCAAAAACAGATTTGCAAACCACTGGCCGATCCGCATCACAAACAGGAATTCAATTTCCCACCGTGAATAGACGATCAAACCAAAATCCACCTACGCGAGTCAAGCCGAGCAATTGTGCTATTACCTGTGCTTGATACCGGATAAATGAATTTCAATAGCACGATGCGAGTTTCCCCACGAGTGAGGGAGGATGGTAGTCGGGGCGGGGATTATCCTATATTTATATATTATAAAAACAAATGAACTACGGTTAGGGGGGGGTGGGGGAGGGTAACAGAGTGATGGGAGCAACAAATGGTCATTACTGATGGGCACAAGGGTTAAAAAAATCAATATCTGTACAGGAGTATACACATACCAAAACATGGATGTACATAGGACTATGTTAGTTTATAATAGAGTATAAATTTTGTCACATGGATGTACACATAACGACAGTTTATAGCAGAGCACAAATACCAACACATGAACGTACACACAATTACGTCAGTTAATAATCACCGAAGTGCGAACATTTGTAACGGTGCAGAACACGACCCGAAAAAAACACCAGACGCGAGCGTGATTAATAGAAATCCATTGATTAATAGTGTTCACCTCCAACAAGCAGAATGTAATGAAATTGGGAGAATGTGGGAGGAAACAGGGAAAACGTAGGCCTGGGTAAGAAAACACTCACTGAATCAAATAAGGGTAAGGACATGGGAGTGAACAGACTCATCCGGTCCTAACGCCTGGGCGAGGAGCAAGTAGCGGAATCAAATCAGAGTAAGGACCTGGGAGTGCATGGCATACCCAACTCAAGATCAAGAGAGTATCGGTAAGACCCTTGTGAGGTCAGCGGGTTAGTTGTCTCCAAATTAGTACAAGAATCGAGGAAAAAAATGAGCAAAGAGCACATGAAGTTTTCTTTCACTACACTGGAAGAACACAGACCCAGGAGACATGATCACGCTGAAACATTCTGGGGCTTAGACGTGGGGGACGAGGGGAGACACCAAGCCAGGATGAAGTGGGACGGAAGAGACAGGTGGAGGATCAGCAGCTGATCCACATGGACATTATTAGACACAGGTAAAGAAGCAGAGAAGTAGAAGGAAAACTAAGAACCGATATAACAGAAGCTGAATCCGCACAATGCTTAAAAATGAAACGCGACAGAGATAGCGTAACCCGAGGGAAAGGCGAGCCGGTGCCCAGGAGCTGGAGTTCAATACCAGCAAGCCCATCATGGTGGGGGAGGTGAAGGGAGATACCTTCATTCTTGTGATGGAATTGGAGCTACCCTTCTCTTCCTTGGATCAACCTTGATAACCACCCATTCCTAAGCCGCTCGACAACACGGATTTAGGTGTTTCTTTGTTAATAATTGTAATAATAGTAATTAAAATAGCTGAAAATTTTATAAAATACCGACAAGATGATTAAGAAATATGTGCAACAGTTAGGTATCGTTATTGTTGAAACGTTTCGCCTACACAGTAGGTATCTTCAGTCAAATACGGAGGCAGCAGGTACAGCCTGGAGGACTGAGGGACTGACCACCTCAAATACCAGGAGTGCAACGGACAAGTGTTGTAGTAGCAGCAGCAACATACACAGCAAGAGGCATTCTTGAGTTTCCCCAGCGCCCGGGCTTAATGTCCAAAGCTGGGGTGTGACTCCAAAAGGATCCTATAGTGTTTGCTGCCTTTGCTCGTCTACTGCTATGTAACTGGTACACAATTCAAGCCCAGTGTGGGCGGGGTTTGTGGCAACCCAAGGTGCCTAGCTTCTCCCTCCGAGCCCCGTGGGGGCGGGGAATGGGGCTAGGCCTGGGGACAGATGGTCCCAGAAGACGAGGAGGTACTTGTACCTCCTCCCATGGCAGAAATTGGTCTGAGAGACTCCCACGACAGGGAGCCAAGGCCGGGCCACCTCATGGACAAGACCCGGGCCGGGCGATGACAGCGAATCTACAACAGAACCTCAAATACTATTTCTTCAAGGTTTATAAACTTATTACATCATTTCACTACTGTACCTGCTGCCTCCGTATTTGACCGAAGAAGCCTACTATGTAGGCGAAACGTTTCAACAATAACGATACCTAACTGTTGCACATGCGTCTTAATCATAATTAATAATAATAATTACAAAGTCATGTGTGTAGGTAAATAGTTACAAACGAGTACATGCACTCTGACACACGTGAAACAAAGACACATAACGGGTCACTTAATCACTCTCTTCATTTACACCCAAATTGACCTATTTCCTCCCTGTTTTTCACCCAATTTGCGGAGAATAATTACGAGGGGAGCAGAGAAATAAGATCCAGCCGAGAGGAAGAGGGTGAGGGGACCTGTGACGCTAATGAGTCAAACGCTGCCATCGTGGGATACACGTCTTAATGCAAACGAAAAAAACCCTGTGACATACCTGTGACTAGTGTCGAGAGTCCTAACCTTCGCCTGGTCTATGAGGCTGTTGGTGCTAGCGGCCCAGGGCCGGGCTGCGGGAGTACCAAAACTCTGGAAACCCTTCAAATGCCCGAAGACCCACATACGCAGCATAGCAATGCGGTCGCATGACATCAACACTTAGGAATGCGGACGTATGGCATCAAGATTTAGCAATGCGGACGCATTGCATCAAGACTTAGCAATGTGGACGCATGGCATCAAGACTTCGGTAGGGCGTGGAACCAAGATTTT